>NW_007379455.1:1410-10772 GCF_000475195.1 Diaphorina citri
ATCCAATCGAACCCAAACCAATCCATCCAATCCAATCCAACCAACCCAAAATCAATCCATCCAACCCAACCTAATCCAATCGAAAACAATCCAACCCATCCAATCCTACCAAATCCAATCCAACCCAATCAATCAACTCAACATCTGTAGCTTCACATGCCTGCATACCCACGATAATAAATAAGATTTATAATAAGCGCTAGTTAGCACATTTTTTTTTTTTTTTTTTTTTTTTTTTTTTTTTGTACAAAGATCACCCGCCGAGCTCTTTTTTTTCCATCCAAATCAACCAATCCAAATCCAATCCAATCCAATCAATCCATCCAACCCAACCTAATCCAATCGAAAACAATCCAACCCAATCAAATTCAACCCATCTCATCCAATCCGAATCCATTCTAACGTACAAAAGTGGAACCGACCAACCCACCCCGTTAACTACTTGAGGAGGCCCCGAATTATTATATTACATAATTTGAGATACATTTCCGGAAAGTTGGGATACTTCATTGCCTCTCTGATAGTTGTTCTGCTACCTTCTTCCCGGCGTTGGACTTTCAATTCTACTGTTAGGTTGAGTGGATGTCATTGGATTGGATGTGGTTGGGTTGTGATTGAGTTGATTGTTTTCGATTGGATCTAGGTTGGGTTGGTTGGATTTGGATTGGATTGGATTGGATTGATGGATGTGGGTTGGATTGGATTGGGAAAAAAAGGAGCGCTCGGCGGGTGATCTTTGTAAAACCAAAAAAAAAAAAAAAAAAAGTGTAACTACGCGCTTTATATAAATCTTATTTATACTTATCGGTGCGTATGCAGGCATGTGAGAGCTACGGATGGGTTGAGTTGCTGAATTGGTTGGATTGCGATTGGTAGGATTGGAGTTGGGTTGATTTGTTTTCGATTGGATGTAAAGCGTGCCAGCTCTTCACGCCCTTCAACGTAACCCAACCTACCCACCTAACCCAACCCAACCAAGCTAACCAACCGAACTAACCTACCCAAAACCAAGCTAACCTAACCTAACCAGCCTAACCTCCCTTCCCTCCCGGTTACGACTGCGCACCGGCGCGCGCCGCGTAACTCAGAGCTAGTTAAGAGAAGAAAAAAAATCTGCCAAGCCTAAGTTATCTTGGAGGTTAGCCGAGCTCTGTCTTACAAGTGCTAGGTCCCGGGTTCGCTTCCCTCCGGGGGCCGAGAAATATGTTCAAAACGCTATGTACTCTCCTATTTGAAGAAACCCAACCAACCCAACCTAAACCCTAACCCAACCCAACGTAACCTAAGCTAACCCTAACTACACCCAACCCAACTAACCCAACCCAGCCCCACCTAACCCTAACCCAACCAACCCCAACTCAACCACCAACCTAACCTACCAATTTAATAATAATAATTACAGCTAGGTATAAACCAAATAGGGCAGTGGGCACCCATCCACCACCTATTTTATTGGTAGAAAAACAACTTCCCTCGTGAGACCAGGACAAAGTTAGCCCACCTTGGATTTTGACTTTCTAAGCTCTCATACCTATCACCAATACCAGTCATCTATTCAATTGCTTTGCAAATCCCACCACCAACCTAACAACGGTGGAAGAGCCCTGTTCAAAGTGGCTGAGTTAAAAGTATATATAAGTATAAGTAGTGCTTTATTTAGAGATTAGACTGTCAGCTTAGAACAAGTTGTTCCATTATACCAACAGTTTAATAGAGCACCTCTTTGTTAATATAATTTTGTGTATTACAAAAATAAGAATAATAAAATAACATGCCTAAAAATATAAAAAAAGAAAACTATTAAAGTAAAAAATTAAAAGTTAATAAAAGAGGAAAAGTTGAAAGGACAATACATATAACTAGGTAATCATGAAATTAATGATAGACAAAGTGATCGGGAAAAAGGAAGAGAGAGAAAGGTGAAGAAGAAGAAGAAGAAGAAGAAGAAGAAGAAGAAGAAGAAGATTTTTTTTTAACGTCTTCACTGCTTCAACAACAACAATGACCACGGGCCTCTCCGCGAAAACAAACAAAACTCGGAAGGCCGACCCGCATAAACCCCTGTGAGCCCTGTGAGGATTTTTGGGTTTGATTATTTTTTCAAATTTAATTTTTGATTGATAAAGCTCTCTCTCACTTCTGAGGTGTTTTAAAGTTTAAACCAAGTGTTTCACAGGGTAATCAGCAGTGTACCTATGTCCATTCCAATGGAAGGCATTTGGGTTTGATTATTTTTTCAAATTTAATTTTTGATTGATAAAGCTTTCTCTCACTTCTGAGGTGTTTTAAAGTTTAAACCAAGTGTTTCACAGGGTAATCAGCAGTGTACCTATGTCCATTCCAATGGAAGGCAACGAAATATTCGACTTCATTTCCAAAAATGATATTGACAATGTTCAAAAACTTCTCTCGGAACACAAACTCAGAGTGGACCTCTACGATGAACATGGAATGACTCCTCTTCAACATGCTGCATACAAGGGAAACAAGCAGATCTGTCAACTTCTCCTGGACCATGTGAGTAGCTAGGTACTCATTCAAGATAGATAAAATTTGACCAAAATCCAGAACCTCTTGGACCATCTGACTTCTGGGTCTTGGTCCATTTTAGAAACTAGCTCACCCAGCCTGAATGAGACTAGGAAAGGCCAATGCTCAGATCTTCTATAGACTTTTTTGCCCCCCTCCCCCTCAAAAGGTTTTGCCTGGGTCCCCCTTGGTACTGAATCATAGGCCTTTGGACCCCCTGAATATTATGTCCCTGTGGGGCCCTATCTGCCCCTAAATGGTTGGGGTCTCCCTGTGCCTTGAAGCTGTGGGGGTGGAATAGAGATTCTTTTACTGAAATATTTGCAGTCTTACTTACCTATGTGGTAAGTTCTTTTTTACATGGTTTTTCATTTACTCATTCAAGATAGATAAAATTTGACCAAAATGCAGAACCTATTGGACCATCTGACTTCTGGGTCTTGGCCCATTTTAGAAACTAGCTCACCCAGCCTGAATGAGACTAGGAAAAGCCAATGCTCAGATCTATTCTATAGACTTTTTTGCCCCCCTCCCCCTCAAAAGGTTTTGCCTGGGTCCCCCTTGGTACTGAATCATAGGCCTTTGGACCCCCTGAATATGTCCCTGTGGGGCCCTATCTGTCCCTAAATAGTTAGGGCCTCCCTGTGCCTTGAACCTGTGGGGGTGGAATAGAGATTCTTTTACTGAAATATTTGCAGTCTTACTTACCTATGTGGTAAGTTCTTTTTTACATGGTTTTTCATTATTATGTAAGTATTATTTAATTTCAGGCTGTCTGATAGGCCTGGCCTGTTGGAGAGGACGGGTCAGGTTAGGATAGGAAACCCAATAAACCACTTTCCCCCTTAAAAATTCCAGGGTGCAGATGTGAACTCGGGCCGTCATGAGCATGGCTATTCTGCTCTCCACTTTGCTGCTCTCTCGGGTAAAGATGATGTGTGTGCATGTCTCTTGTCTGCGGGTGCTAAAAGTTATGCCACCAACAGTGTGGGAAGAACTGCATCTCAGATGGCAGCATTTGTTGGTGAGTATTTACCTTTTTTTTTTAGTACTGTTGAAAGTGCATAACCCCTCCATTTGTCAGTACATATCATAAGACTAGACTCTACAAGCTGAGAAGAATTTCTGATTCAACAAATTAGTTAGGTAATTCAAGATTTATACCCCAGGTTTTCCCATATTTTGACAATCATTCTAATCTAATTACTAATTATATTACCTTGTGTTATTCCCATGATCTTAATTGATTTTATTTGCAGGCAATCACAAGTGTGTGGCGGTCACTACAAGCTGAGAAGGATTTCTGATTCAACAAATTAGGTAGGTAATTCAAGATTTATACCCCAGGTTTTCCCATATTTTGACAAACATTTTAATCTAATTACTAATTATAATTACCTTGTGTTATTCCCATGATCTTAATTGATTTTATTTGCAGGCAATCACAAGTGGTGGCGGTCATCAACAATTACATAGCCAAGAGTGAAGTAGACTACTATATCGTACCACGGGGGCTAGAAACAACTCCAAAACTAGATCCAATCCTAGCAGAACCTCTACACACTTTCATCATGCAGGTAATAATTCAGTTCAATCCAATTTATTTGCAGGTAATAATTCAGTTCAATTCAATTTATTTGCAGATAATAATTCAGATCAATTCAATTTTTTTTTTGTACAGAAAGACCATAGGTATTATAATATAATTCTCTCCTCTCTACTTTCTCCTCTCTTACTGCTCTCTCCCATCACACCTCTTGGCCTCTCCCTTTTTCACATTTCTCCTTTCTTCTCTCTGTCAAACTTACATACACTGATTCTCATTCAATTTATTTGCAGATAATAATTCAGATCAATTCAATTTATTATTATTATTATTATTTTTGTACAGAAAGACCACAGGTATTATAATATAATTCTCTCCTCCCTACTTTCTCTTCTCTTAAGTACTGCTCTCTCCCATCACACCTCTTGGCCTCTCCCTTTTTCACATTTCTCCTTTCTTCTCTCTGTCAAACTTACATACACTGATTCTGAAGTTAAAAAAAAAAAAAAACAGACAGTTAGACCTGATCAGTTCTGCCTGATAATGAGTGGCTGGCCTTACTGTATCCCTGTTATTATGATAGAAATAACATTTAAATGGTTTCTCCCCTCCTCAGGTTAACATACATCCAGTGAGGGTGGCCCTCAATCTCCTACCTAGTCTAATATCTCATCTCCCCTCAGTGAGGAAAGTGGTGTCCCTCCTGAGTGAAAAACAAATGAAAGCGGGACCAGAAACCAATGAGATTATGTCGTTCAAACTTCACTACCTGTCGTTCATCATTGGGGAAGTACAAAAGTGCAAGTAAGTGACTTGTGAATGAAATCTCCCATTAAGCAGTGGTGATAGCACTTTAAATACACCATTTTTCAATGTGTCACTTAAGTTAAGTGCCAGCCTAGTTAGCTTGGTTGCTAGCACATCTGCCTTGTAGGTGCTGGGCCATGGAAATGGCAGATTTTGTCCTGAACGGGTAATCACACCATTTTTCAATGTGTCACTTAAGTTAAGTGCCAGCCTAGTTAGCTTGGTTGGTAGCACATCTGCCTTGTAGGTGCTGGGCCATGGAAATGGCAGATTTTGTCCTGAACGGATAATGTTCGTTACCGAAACGGCTGGCTTTCTCCTATCTTGTTTTCCTTCTCTCCTCGATTTTGGGATGATAAGACCTTAGCAATAACACCTTCCTCTATCAAACCTCTAAAAAAGAAAAGAAAAAGAAATCGATTTCTAATTACCTAGATTTTCTCAACAGCATGGGAGGTTTTTTTTTTTTTCTTAATGAGATTTTTTGTTTTCTCTCCAGACAAAGGTAAAAGCCGAGTTTTTCTTTTTAAAACTGATTTCTTGTTTTCTCTCCAGACAAGGGGACAAGCCGTGCGATCTTGTGGAACTGTTCGTACGGAAAATCCACCGTCCAATACATGGAGAGAAGTACGTGGCCATGTTCATTCGAGATTGCGTGCGAGAATTTCCGTACCGGGAGTGTATGATATTCAAACAGGTAATTATCCCTCTTTTATCGTGTCCTATGGTGTAGTGGTCACTGCACTCGGCTTGCACGCGGGAGATCTGGGTTTGATTCCCGGCGGGGTCAAAAAATTTGCATCATGCTAATGATTGATTCCGTGACTGGCTGTTGAGGGGCCCACTCAGCCTCGTGAGGAAAATGTGTAGCTATGTAATATAAATGGGTATAGTGCATACCGATCGGTGCCAGCATGGTAGGTAAACATTGGGTGTTAGCATTATTGAGATGTGTGGAAAATCATACAATGCTGCAGTCAGCACCAAAGTGGTGAAATAATAACACAAACAGCATTTATTTATTTATAATATTGATCGTGAAAGCTATGTTGGAAAATTCTGCCATTCCTGAGCCCATTTATGTTATTAATTTTAAGTAGGTCATGCCAGTGTTCGGCATTTTAAATACTTTCTTGGGGGCACAGAATTAATGGATGCAAACTTCCCCTTACTAGAGAGAGTTGCCTCTCTTGTCTCGTGGGTAAAGTGAGCGTTGTATTGAACCTATGACTTTCTGATTTCTCGCGTTTCCCTCATCATTTGGGTCTCTAGTTTACATTTTTTTTTTTTTTTTTCAAGAGTCTATGATTTATTCTCTCCTTTACTTATTCGTTCTTTATTCTGTGTAATTTGATTGTTTTTGCATCAGGTACATCCACTAAATATCCAGAGTTAAACCTATAATGTAGGCACTCATAAATTGTACCAATTTTCTGAGTTTCACAACCAATTTTCTCATAAAACTCCACATTACGTCTGAATAAATAGTGGAAATTTCCATAATTAATCTTTCACAAAGAGGAAGAATAAAATTTGTGAAGAAGCTTTTCTGTTTTTACCACTCTTGAGTTTTAGTCTCTCTGTGGTTCCAATTATAAACTCCACATTACTTCTGAGTAAATAGTGGAAATTTCCATAATTAGTCTTTCACAAAGAGGAAGAATAAAATTTGTGAAGAAGCTTTTCTGTTTTTACCACTCTTGAGTTTTAGTCTCTCTGTGGTTCCAATTACAACTCCCCAATAAATACCTAAAACCTACCTAATTATTAAACATGCATGTATTAGTGGAGATGGCAACTCCCCACTATGTATCTTCTACAAATGGAATGGAATGGGATTGATGAGCTGAATTGGTGGAGATGACAAAATTTCCAACTCTGCAAGTTGAATGCAATTGAATAGCATTGAATTAGTGGAGACGCCAAAACTCCCAAATATCCTAACCCGCGTGGAAGCGAATAGAAATAATAGCATTGAATTGAGAGATAGGCATCTAGCATCTACATTCTACCTAAACGTAAGTTAGTGGAGATGACAAAACTCCCATCTCTTCAAATCATGAAAGGGTTTGTTTGACCCAGAGTACCTAACTCCAGACAGCTCCAATTTCTCCACCCAAGCTTGCACTTTCCCTCATGAATGATATATGTCAGGTGCAAAGGTTGCTCAAGCTTGCTCGGGGGAGAAAAATTACCCACTTAAGAACCTATTAAGGCTTTTCTTCCTGGAGATGTTTGCACCATTTATTTCTATTATAAAGTCTCTCGTACATTTTCTTTTTCCATCAGACCTCGGGGCCTCTTTTCTGTGATTTCTCTTCTGTTATTCGTTCTAACTTCAATCTTTTTGAAAAGATTGCTATTATTGCCTCGGTGACGTAGTACATACCTCGGTGGCGTAGTGGTCAAGACTCTCGCCTGGTAAACAGGAGAGAGCAAGTTCGATCCCAGCCGACGCGAGGTATGGAATTTTAATAATTTTATCCTTATTTATTTGAAAATCTACCCCAGTGGACCTTGTGAGCTTGTGACTTATGGAATAAGTGTGAAAACTTCAACCTCACTTCATTCGGTCAGAAAAATAGTCATTAGTACTCACCCGTCTGGTCCGTGTACATGACTGCCTTGGTGTTGGTGTCGGGGAAGTACAGGCCGTATCTGAAGAATAGGGATCGCACAAAGGGTAACTCTTCAAAATCCCGCAGCGAGATGGACGTCTTCAGCAGTTGCCATTCTGGCTGCAGAGGGAAAAACTCGTATATGAACTCGCGCGGGTCCGTGAGAAAATAGTGGTCGTCGTATTCATATCTGAAATACGGGAATATCAGAAAATATTGGATTAGAACTATGATGAAAAATATGCATTCCAGTGTTAAAACGCCTTTGTCGAAAAAAAGAAAACAGAAAATATTAACCAAGAAAGAAACTATTCTTTTTCTCCGATTAAGGCGCTTTAAATTTACGAGCCAGCCTAGTTAGTTTGGGTAGTACCGGGTTTGCCTTGTAAGCGCTAGGGCGTGGGTTCAATTTCCGTCCGGCGCGAACTTTATCTCAAACAGATAAGGTTTGTTTTCGCCTGGCTTTCTCCTATCCTGTCTCCCTTCTCTCTTCGCTTTCGGGACAATAAGACCTTAGCAGTTCCAGTTCCCTCCCTCTCTTTTGACCAAATGCCTGGCTCCCCAGTTACACTGTACAAACCGCCATACTAAGAGTAGGATATTAGGAGTAGTAGGACACTAGGAAATTATACCTCATAGGAGGTGATCACTCACCTTAAACTATCTGACTTTCCTTTGGCTCCTGGTAACAGTTCCTAACCCCTATTTGTAAACAGAGATCAGGGGATTCCGTACTTTCTTGAAAACAACTGAGTATATGAGTAGTACAAGATCACTTGTTATAATTTGCCAGAACTCCTTCGTACGAATCATGTTTGCGTCATTTTGTCCAGCTGTGAGTAAAAGACCAAAGTAAGTGTAAAACTCTCTCTCAGTTACCTTGGCCCACGTCTTCTTTCAATGACTGACATCGAAATTGCGGACCTCCTGCTTAACTCTTCCCCTAAGCCCACTCCGAGGCTTAGGTGTAGGGGCAAACAGCCCTAAAGGACGGGTTAATCTACAAATCCTCTATCCAAACATCGCTAGGACGTGAAACTGACTGGAAGGTGATTTAAATCGCACAACACTTTCTCAATTTCGCTTCGAACTGTTGATGGCTAGGACGTGAAACTGACAGGAAGGTGATTTAAATCGCACAACACTTTCTCAATTTCGCTTCGAACTGTTGATCAGGTACTTGCAACAATGGGTGAGAGGTGATTTATCTCCTTAACTCTTCACCTAAGGCCCACTCCGAGGCTTAGGTGTAGGGGCAAACAGCCCTAAAGGATGGGTTAATCTTCTACAAATCCCCTACCCAAACATGGCTAGGACGTGAAACTGACTGGAAGGTGATTTAAATCGCACAACACTTTCTCAATTTCGCTTCGAACTGTTGATCAGGTACTTGCAACCGCTCCCCAATTACACTGTACAAACCGCCATACTAAGAGTAGGATATCAGGAGTAGTAGGACACTAGGAAATTATACCTCATAGGAGGTGGCCGCGAAGTACCTCCCAATGTAGATATGTGGCCCGCGAAGTACCTCCCAATGGAGCATGTGGCCCACATACACATGGAAGTTGGAAACCCCTGTCGTATAAGAAAGATAAAACGTATATCTAATGGACTTATAAATAATGTCGGTATGAGTAAGTATAGGCAGTAAGCCTTGTACAGAGTGTATGAACAACACTTTCAGTTTCTAAAATAAATAATCTCAAAGAAACCTCCTTGCTCGGATGGGTTCGTAGGCTGGAGGTCTCGGGTTCAATTGACGGTGGGGTCCATTTTTTTTTTCATTACTATTTTATCAAAGTCTTAAAAAAAAACTCTTACCTAGTATTTTAAAGTGGATAAGTGGTTGGGTGGAAGAG
>NW_007379455.1:11755-50818 GCF_000475195.1 Diaphorina citri
CACACCTCCTTGGCCTCCTTCCCTTTTTCACATTTCTCGCTTCTTCTCTCTGGTCAAAACTTTACATACACTGATTCTGAAGTAAAAAAAAAAAAAAAACAAGACCAGTTAGACCTGATTCAGTTCTGCCTGATAATGAGTGCGCTGGCCTTACTGTAATCCCTGTTATGTATGATAGAAATAACATTTTAAATGGTTTTCCCCTCCTCAGGTTAACATACATCCAGTGGAGGGTGGCCCTCAATCTCCTAACCTACCAGTCTAATACATAGTCATCTCATCTCCCCCTCCAGTGAGGGAAAAGTTGGTGTCCCTCCTGAGTGAAAAACAAATGAAAAGCGGGGACCAGAAACCAATGAGATTAGTGTCGTTCAAACTTCACTACCTGTCGCTTCAATCATTGGGGAAGTACAAAAGTGCAAGTAAGGTGACTTGTGAGTGAAATCTCCCATTAAGCAGTGGTGATAGTACAAAAGTGGCAAGTAAGTGACTTGTGAATGAAATCTCCCATTAAGCAGTGGTGATAGTACAAAAGTGCAAGTAAGTGACTTGTGAGTGAAATCTCCCATTAAGCAGTGGTGATAGTACTAAAGTGCAAGTAAGTGACTTGTGAATGAAATCTCCCATTAAGCAGTGGTGATAGTACTAAAGTGCAAGTAAGTGACTTGTGAATGAAATCTCCCATTAAGCAGTGGTGATAGTACTAAAGTGCAAGTAAGTGACTTGTGAATGAAATCTCCCATTAAGCAGTGGTGATAGTACTAAAGTGCAAGTAAGTGACTTGTGAATGAAATCTCCCATTAAGCAGTGGTGATAGTACTAAAGTGCAAGTAAGTGACTTGTGAATGAAATCTCCCATTAAGCAGTGGTGATAGTACTAAAGTGCAAGTAAGTGACTTGTGAATGAAATCTCCCATTAAGCAGTGGTGATAGTACAAAAGTGCAAGTAAGTGACTTGTGAATGAAATCTCCCATTAAGCAGTGGTGATAGTACAAAAGTGCAAGTAAGTGACTTGTGAATGAAATCTCCCATTAAGCAGTGGTGATAGTACAAAAGTGCAAGTAAGTGACTTGTGAATGAAATCTCCCATTAAGCAGTGGTGATAGTACTAAAGTGCAAGTAAGTGACTTGTGAATGAAATCTCCCATTAAGCAGTGGTGATAGTACACCATTTTTCAATAGCACTTTAAATACACCATTTTTCAATGTGTCACTGAAGTTAATTGTGCCAGCCTAGTTAGCTTGGTTGCTAGCACATCTGCCTTGTAGGTGCTGGGCCATGGAAATGGCAGATTTTGTCCTGAACGGGTAATGTTCGTTCTCCGAACGGCTAGCTTTCTTCTATCCCGTTTTCCTTCTCTCTCTTTGATTTTGGGACGATAAGACCTTAGCAGTTAGAGTTCCCTCTATCAAACCTCTAAAAAAAAGAAAAAAAAATCGATTTCCAATTACCTAGATTTCTTAAAAGCATGGGAGGTTTTTTTTCTTAATGGGATTTTTTGTTTTCTCTCCAGACAAAGGTATAAGCCAAGTTTTTCTTTTTTAAACTGATTTCTTGTTTTCTCTCCAGACAAGGGGACAAGTCGTGCGATCTTGTGGAACTGTTCGTACGGAAAATCCACCGTCCAATACATGGAGAGAAGTATGTGGCCATGTTCATTCGAGATTGCGTGCGAGAATTTCCGTACCGGGAGTGTATGATATTCAAACAGGTAATTATCCATCTTTTATGTTGTTGTTGTAGTAGCAGACTCCTCTCCTTCCTCACATCAACCCAGCAATGCAGTTGGCAATTCAAGGAATTCAGCGGTGGCTATAGGGTTTTGCCAGAGATCAATGACCGTGAGTGTTGTAGGTCTTCCAGGACAATTGAATAGGTGAGGTGTGTCATGGGGACTTTGGCTACATTGGTTGCATTTATCTTCAATAGATGGATTAATTCTATGCATGTAGCTGTTGAGTCTCCATACCTCTTTTATCATGTCCCATGGTGTAGTGGTCACTGCGCTCGCCTTGCACGCGGGAGATCTGGGTTTGATTCTCGGCGGGTCAAAAAATTTCCATCATGCTAATGATTGATTCCGTGACTGGCTGTTGAGGGGCCCACTCAGCCTCGTGAGGAAAATGAGTAGCTATGTAATATAAATGGGTATAGCTCATACCGATCGGTGCCAGCATGATAGGTACTTAAACATTGGGTGTTAGCATTATTGAGATGTGTGGAAAATCATACAATGCTGCAGTCAGAACCAAAGTGGTGATATAATAACACAAAGAAACAGCATTTATTTATTTTATTTCTAATATTGATCGTGAAAGCTGTTGGAAAATTCCGCCATTCCTGAGCCCATTTATGTTATTAATTTTTAGTAGCTCATGCCAGTATTAGGCATTTTAAATACTTTCTTGGGGGCACAGAATTAATGGATGCAAACTCCCCCTTACTAAGAGAGTTGCCTCTCTTGTCTCGTGGGTAAAGTGAGCGGTGTATTGAACCTATGACTTTCTGATTTCTCGCGTTTCCCTCATCATTTGGGTCTCTAGTTTACATTTTTTTTTTTTTTTTTCAAGGCAAGATTTTCATACAGTGAGCTCTTCCACCCAGCCAAGGGATTATTTGATTCAGGGTTTTATTAATGGTTTCATTTGTTTTTTTCTTTTATTCCTCCCCTCTCTCTCCTCCAGATGGTATCCAGTCTCGCGCGGTCGGACCCAACGCCAGGTTTCGCCCTTTCCGTTCTCACCTCCGCCATCAACGGACACCGCGGCTTTGCGGACGATACGACCCCGTGCGTCACGTGCGGCGAAGAGAACGCAACCAAGAAGTGCGCCAAGTGCAAAACGACGCGCTATTGCGACCGCGAGTGTCAGCGCCTGCATTGGTTTATTCACAAGAAGGAGTGTGCGCGCTCCGGCCCGAGTGCGCAACCGGACGATGGGAAACTTGGCAACGCTGTAAATGGCACCGCTGGAGAGGAAAAACCGGTTACAAAAGAGGATAAAAGAGAAGAGAAAGAGGATGGTTTGTTTTTTCTTTTATTCCTCCCCATTCTCTCCTCCAGATGGTATCCAGTCTCGCGCGGTCGGACCCAACGCCAGGTTTCGCCCTCTCCGTTCTCACCTCCGCCATCAACGGACACCGCGGCTTTGCGGACGATACGACCCCGTGCGTCACGTGCGGCGAAGAGAACGCAACCAAGAAGTGCGCCAAGTGCAAAACGACGCGCTATTGCGACCGCGAGTGTCAGCGCCTGCATTGGTTTATTCACAAGAAGGAGTGTGCGCGCTCCGGCCCGAGTGCGCAACCGGACGATGGGAAAAGTGCGCAATCGGACAATGGGAAACTTGGCAACGCTGTAAATGGCACCGCTGGAGAGGAAAAACCGGTTACGAAAGAGGATAAAAGAGAAGAGAAAGAGGATGGTGTAAAACCGGAGTCAAAGAAAATAGAGGGAAGTTCAATTGAGAAAATCTCCGAACAGGTATCGAATCTGGTGTGTACTTGAATTGAGTACTAGGTATTAGGGAATAGAAAGAAAAGACCTGCCCCGGTGACGTAGTGGTCAAGACGCTCACCTGGTGAACAGGAGGGCGTGGGTTCGATCCTAGCCGAGGCATGCAATTTTATCCTCATTCATTTGAGACTTTGACATAATAGAGCTCTAAGGGTTAGGTGGTGGAGAATGCCTCCGGCGTTAACATCGCCTAGTGGTTACCTTTTACTCAAGAGTCTATTATTATTAAGAGAGTTTTGTGTTAAGCATGAATGATAGCTTGACACAAATATCGTTCTCTCGAGTAATTCACGATAAATTTTACGACTTGACTTGAACTCGAACCTCGAACCCTCTGCTGCATCACTGAATTTGGCTATCCAAGACTGCAAACAATTCAGCTCAGTCAGTGTTTGAGCCCAGTACCTTGAGTAATCAAGAGGCTTCGGGAACAGTCATTGTTTTTGTGGAGACTAGGTGTGGGAACCTCTCGAAATAGAATATAGTGTAAGGTTTTTGTGTGGCAATAAAATAAGATACGAGTATATTGAACTTGAAATGTCTTTCTCTGCTGCATCACTGAATTTGGCTATCCAAGACTGCAAACAATTCAGCTCAGTCAGTGTTTGAGCCCAGTACCTTGAGTAATCAAGAGGCTTCGGGAACAGTCATTGTTTTTGTGGAGACTAGGTGTGGGAACCTCTCGAAATAGAATATAGTGTATGGTTTTTGTGTGGCAATAAAATAAGATACGAGTATATTGAACTTGAAATGTCTTTGCTATTCTCATTTATAATACATATTTTTTTTTATTTTTTTTCATCTTCTATCTTCAAAATCACTTTCATTTGAAATGGGACATTTTTTACGTCCTGCTCATAGGCAAAAATTGGGGGAAAATATTTTTTTTTTTCATCTTCTATCTTCAAAATCACTTTCATTTGAAATGGGACATTTTTTACGTCCTGCTCATAGGCAAAAATTGGGGGAAAACCTGCGGCCCGCCAATGTTCAACAAATATCAAAAATGGCCCTCTATACATTTTGAGTTTGACATGCCTGGACTACACTATCGAAGACTCAGTGAAGTTCTGCATCGAAAGTGTAGGGTTTGTAACATTTCTTCTTCCATCACGACATCACGAGCACAATGTACTTAGAGTTGAATCCTCCTCGTCTAAAACTTTAGCTTGATAGCCTAAGTTCGTGTCGACAATTCCCTTGTTTTTGTGTTGATAACAGGAAAAAAGACCTATTCGTTCAGAGTGGCATACGTCTAATAAGTGTGAAAACTTCAACCTCACTTCATTCGGTCAGAAAAATAGTCATTAGTACTCACCCGTCTGGTCCGTGTACATGACTGCCTTGGTGTTGGTGTCGGGGAAGTACAGGCCGTATCTGAAGAATATGTCCTTCAGGACAGCCCAGGGCTCGGTAAGCCTTCTGGCGGAACCGACGATTTTAGAGGATTTTTATTTTATAATGTGAATAAATGTTAAGGTATGGCTAGACCAGCGTTGAGTCACGGGAAGCCCGCTTGGGGACGCGCAGGGGGCGTCACGGGTCCGTGAGAGTAAGCAGCTCCGCGGTACGACGCGCGGGGGGCGTCGCGGGAGGCTGATACTAAAATTAATAAGGAGCAGGGGTCCTTTATAAAACATAAGGAGCAGGGGTCCTTTATAAAACAAGAAAGTGAGTGTGAATGAGAATGATAAGGAGGGGTTCACTGGCAGCAAGTCAGGGGGCCCCAGAATGGCAACTGCTGAAGACGTCCATCTCGCTGCGGGATTTTGAAGAGTTACCCTTTGTGCGATCCCTATTCTTCAGATACGGCCTGTACTTCCCCGACACCAACACCAAGGCAGTCATGTACACGGACCAGACGGGTGAGTACTAATGACTATTACTGACCGAATGAAGTGAGGTTGAAGTTTTCACACTTAGACGTATGCCACTCTGAACGAATAGGTCTTTTTTTTTTCCTGTTATCAACACAAAAACAAGGGAATTGTCGACACGAATTTAAGCTATCAAGCTAAAGTTTTGACGAGGGGGATTCATCTCTAAGTACATTGTGCTCGTGATGGATTAATCAAAGAAGAAGAAAAAGTTACAAACCCTACACTTTCGATGCAGAACTTCACTGAGTCTTCGATAGTGTAGTCGAACCTGATCTGTTTAGGATGATACTGTTCTCCTAGTTCAGCGCCCCGGGCGAACATATAAGACCTTGTCTAGACTGCGGGAGTAAAGGGACTTTTCAGTCTCATTCTTTCAGTATAAACAAGGTATATTCTATTCTATTTCATTGTATAGTTTATACATAATTATTTTATTTTATTGTATAGTTTATACATATTTTACTGTTGTATAATTTCAGGAGCGGCCACAGTTCGGATAGCAATGCCTGTGAATATGCAATCCTCTCTGATATTCCACTATAATTTGAAACTGTACGACGGAGATGGAGGAGGAGAAAAAAAGTAAAAAATCGTGTCGCGTATAGTGGGAACACTCTCATTTAAATTACATTGCCTACAAGGACATTTTGTGTTGGTCGGAAAAAAAATCGTGTCGTGTGTAGTGGGAACACTCTCGTTTAAATTACATTGCTTGCCTACAAGGACATTTTGTGTTGGTCGGAAAAAAATCGTGTCGTGTGTAGTGGGAACACTCTCATTTACATATCAAATCAAAAAATCAAATTTCAAATTCTTTGTGGTAAAGCAGAGCCATTTCACAACTTTACTGGATATTACAGCATTACTAAGTGCCTCCTTTGTAAAAGGAGAAAAAAAGTAAAAAATCGTGTCGCGTATAGTGGGAACACTGTCATTTAAATTACACGATTTTTTTTCCGAGCGACACAAAATGTCCTTGTATGCAATGTTTTATTAATAATAAATATTAATAAAACATTGCCTACAAGGACATTTTGTGTCGCTCGAAAAAAAAAAATCGTGTCGTGTGTAGTAGGAACACTCTCATTTACATATCAAACTAGCGGGACATTTGATGTGACGTCATTACCCACGGGAGCGTATGCCGTGACGTCAAAGTTCACGATTTACCGGCATTTTTTTAATCGATTTATCTCGGTATCTAGAAGTCGTAGAAGAAAAAGAAAAATTCCGTTGGTCCTCATTTTTCCTGCTCTATGAGCCCTAGTAAGCGCAACTGATCTATTTCCATATTTTAATAACCTTTTACACTGGTCTCGACTCGATTAATGTAGCTACTCAATTGCCCTTACGAGGCTGAAGTACACCCCGAACTCCAAACACAGAGTCGAAAAAACTTTGACCCCGCCGGGAATCGAACCCGGGACCTCCGGAGTACAAGCCTAGTGTGACACCTACTCGTTCACAGAGCTTTTCAACGGATTATTAAAAGGTCAGAATTTCAATTCTGTTACGCATTTATGTTTGTAACAAATGTCGTTCCCCGCTTAATACACCACACAAAATTTTATGACTTGACTTGGGCTCGAAACACCAACCTCCAGATTCAGAATCCACTGTGCTAACCACTACACCACTGAGGTTGGCCCTTGGCAGTTACAGTTCCCTTTATCAAACCTCTTAAAAAGAGAGAGAGGTCGAATCTGGTGTGTACTTGAATTAAGTACTAGGTGTTAGGGAATAGAAAGAAAAGACCTGCCCCGGTGACGTAGTGGTCAAGACGCTCACCTGGTAAACAGGAGGGCGTGGGTTCGATCCTAGCCGAGGCATGCAATTTTATCCTCATTCATTTGAGAATTTGACCACATAATAGAGCTCTAAGGGTTAGGTGGTGGAGAACGCCTCCGGCGTTAACCTCGCCTAGTGGTTACCTTTTACTCAAGAGTCTATTATTATTATTAAGAGAGTTTTGTGTTAAGCATGAATGATAGCTTGACACAAATATCGTTCTCTCGATTAATTCACGATAAATTTTACGACTTGACTTGAACTCGAACCCTCAGCTGCATCACTGAATTTGGTTATCCAAGACTGCAAACAATTCAGCTCAGTCAGTGTTTGAGCCCAGTACCTTGAGTAATCAAGAGGCTTTGGGAACAGTCATTGTTTTTGTGGAGACTAGGTGTGGGAACCTCTCGAAATAGAATATAGTGTAAGGTTTTTGTGTGGCAATAAAATAAGATACGAGTATATTGAACTTGAAATGTCTTTGCTATTCTCATTTATAATACATATTTTTTTTTCATCTTCTATCCAAAATCACTTCCATTTGAAATGGGGCATTTTTTACGTCCTGCTCATAGGCAAAAATTGGGGGAAAATCCATTTTAAATCAAAAGATCGAGAAATTTCCTTTGTTCGGAAATTGAATTCCACATTTCATTCACAGGGAAAATTGACAACGGGACATGAGTTTTTTTTTTTTTTTCACTCGAAATATAAAATATTAGTAACAATAATGTTGGTAGTATAAACAGATATAATTTATTAGGTATGTATTTATACTTGTGCTAGTATTTAACAGTAAACAAGAGTTATTATACAGGTATATCTACATTAGGTACGTTCTAGTAAAACTACAATTACTACAGAATGTAAAAAAAAATAAAAGGTAAGTGAAATCATAATAATTATTAATTTTTTGGTATGCACTAAAAATCATTGAACTAGTAAACAAAAAGTGCGTAAAAGGTAAGTGAAATCATAATAATTATTAATTTTTTGGTATGCACTAAAAATCATTGAACTAGTAAACAAAAAGTGCGTTTTTTACTAAGGAAGAGAAAATCTAGCCAGCCCAGTTACTAGTTAGCGCTCCTGCCTTGTCAGCGCTAGGTTGCGGGTTCGACTCCCGCCCGGGGCGAACTTTTTGCTAACACAGATGAGGTTCGTTCTCGGAGCGGCTGACTCTCCCATCCCTCTCTCTTCGATTGCGGGACGATAAGATCTCCTGTTACAGTTCCCTGTATCAAACTAGTTTAAAAGGTGATGCTTTCCCGCAAAGTACTTCCCTAAGAAATTAAAATTGTTGTTCTTAAAGAAAGAACGGAATACAGTGTTTCCAGAATATCTACACAAAATATAAACAGAATCCAACAACTGGTAAAGTAGGACTTCCCAAGGAAATTAAAATTGTTGTTCTTAAAGAAAGAACGGAATACAGTGTTTCCAGAATATCTACACAAAATATAAACAGAATCCAACAACTGGCAACAGTTCCCTGATCCTAACCCCTATCTGTAAACAGAGATCAGGGGATTCCGTACTTTCTTGAAAACAACTGAGTATATGAGTAGTACAAGATCACTTGGTATAATTTGTGAGAACTCCTTTGTATGAATCATGTTTGCGTCATTTTGTCCAGGTGCGAGTAAAAGACCAAAGTAAGTGTAAAACTCTCTCTCAGTTACCTTGGCCCACGTCTTCTTCTCCCAATGACTGACATTGAAATTGCGGACCTCCTGCTTAAGTCTTCACCTAAGGCCCACTCCGAGGCTTAGGTGTAGGGGCAAACAGCCCTAAAGGACAGGTTAATCTACAAATCCTCTACCCAAACATCGCTAGGACGTGAAACTGACTGGAAGGTGATTTAAATCGCACAACACTTTCTCAATTTCGCTTCGAACTGTTGATCAGGTACTTGCAACAATGGGTGAGCAAACATTTTCGCCCCGAGGCGGATTTCGAACCCGGACTCCCGGCTCTGTGGTCCGGGGAAATCTCCCGCGTGTAGACGTCAAACCCGTACTGACCTTCCTCCGGGAAGTTGATGATGAATGATACGATATCTATGAAACGAAATGAGGGTAAAGTTAGGGCCATTTCCACTTGTCGTTCGGAAAAAAAGAAGGAGGAGAAAAGAACGAAATGAGGGTAAAGTTAGGGCCATTTCCACTTGTCGTTCGGAAAAAAAGAAGAAGGAGAAAAAAAGTAAAAATTCGTGTCGCGTAGAGTGGGAACACTGTCATTTAAATTACATTGCCTACAAGGACATTTTGTGTCGTTCGGAAAAAAAAATCGTGTCGCGTATAGTGGGAACACTGTCATTTAAATTACATTGCTCACAAGGACATTTTGTGTTGGTCGGAAAAAAATCGTGTCGTGTGTAGTGGGAACACTGTCATTTAAATTACATTGCCTACAAGCTACAAGGACATTTTGTGTTGGTCGGAAAAAAATCGTGTCGTGTGTAGTGGGAACACTCTCATTTAAATTACATTGCTCACAAGGACATTTTGTGTTGGTCGGAAAAAAATCGTGTCGCGTATGGTGCGAACACTCTTATTTAAATTACATTGCCTACAAGGACATTTTGTGTTGGTCGGAAAAAAATCGTGTCGTGTGTAGTGGGAACACTCTCATTTACATATCAAATCAAATTTCAAATTCTTTGTGGTAAAGCAGAGCCATTTCACAACTTTACTGGATATTACAGCATTACTAAGTGCCTCCTTTGTAACCAATTCCCATATTTTAATAACCTTTTACACTGGTCTCGACTCGATTAAAGTAGCTACTCAATTGCCCTTACGAGGCTGAAGTACACCCCGAACTCCAAACACAGAGTCGAAAAAACTTCAACCCCGCCGGGAATCGATCTCGGGACCTCCGGAGTGCAAGCCTAGTGTGACACCTACTCGTTCACAGAGCTTGTCAACGGATTATTAAAAGGTCAGAATTTCAATTCTGTTACGCATTAATGTTTGTAACAAATGTCGTTCCCCGCTTAATACACCACTCGAAATTATATGACTTGACTTGGGCTCGAAACACCAACCTCCAGATTTAGAATCCACTGTGCTAACCACTACACCACTGAGGTTGGCCCTTGGCAGTTACAGTTCCCTTTATCAAACCTCTTAAAGAGAGAGAGAGAGAAAGAAAGAGCTATAGGGTTAGGCGGAAGAGAACGATGGATTTAAAAAAAAAAAAAAAAAAATGGTGCGGTGATTACCTTGATCGAGAATACGGTGGGTGACACACTTGTTGAGTTTCTTCTCATCCGCGCCGTTTTTGTGCAGCGTCGACATGAAGTCTGTCAGCGGCTTGGACATTCGGAACTGAATCTCCATCTCTTTACCCGCGAATATGAGCGCTTCCTGCAAACAAATCAAAATAAACATATTGAATATAACTTCATAACCTAGACAAAAAAGAAGCAATTTTTTGATTATACGAGCAAGGAGCACAGTGTTATTACGCTTGCTTGCCATGCAGAAGGTATCGGGTTTGATTCCCAGAGTCGACGAAAAATTGGAATCGTTTTTTTTTTCTCCAAATTTTCCATTTTAATTATATTATTTTAAGTTGCTTTCTGGTGCTCGTGGATCGACCCAGTACTGAATGGGAAGTATTGTATCTCTTCTCACCCATGTGATGAGGGATAAGAGAGAAGGAAGACAGGACAGGAGAAAGCCAGCAGTTCCGAGAACGAACCTTATCCTGCAACCTAGCGCTTACAAGGCAGGCGCGCTACTAGGCTAACAAAGCAATTTTCATTGCTACCCCTTTTTTTTATTATTACTTTTTAACTTCAGTGGTTTTATTATTACTTTTTAAGTGATCCATTGGAAAGCGATGAACCGATGCTATTAAGGTCATAGTCGACAGCCGTCGATCGACCATCGATTGATGTGAATCCGTTGTGGATCGACGGACGGTCGACTATGTGTGGACGCACCCTTAGTGCAGCACCGATTTTTTTTTTTCTTTTCAATTTTCGCATTCTTTCCATTTCTACTTACCGGATGCGTGATAGGAATCAGTCCAAACAGGCGCGTCGCCTTGGTGGGGCCCCACTCGCCCGAGGCGCAGTCCGGCAAGGGCACCATCACCGTGTAAAGCTCCGTACACACGATCTTGAACTTGCACACCGATTTGAACTTCATCGGCTCGCCCGTCAGGTACTCGCGTGGGGTCACCGAATTGGCGAAGACATCGAGAAGAAATTCGGCCGCCGCCGGGGCGTGAACCCGGAACGACACGATATTCCCGACCACGGACTGGAAAACGGAGAGGAAAAAAAAGAAATTAGAAAATAATAAAATAAATCAAAGGTATAATTATGCGAAAAAATACGTGTTATTACATTCCTGAGTTGGAACACAACCCAAGATTGGGTCAATGCAACTCAGTAGGTAACTCCTTCTATTTTTTTTTCTTTCTGGCGTAGTGGTCACTGCGCTCGCCTTGCACGCGGGAGACCCGGGCTCGATACCCGGCGGGATCAAGGAATTTCTATCATGCAAATGATTGATTCCGTGACTGGCTGTTGCGGGGCCCACTCAGCCTCGTGAGGAAAATGAGTAGCTATGACGTAGAAATGTGCATAGCAACAGGTATAGCATGGTAGGTAAACATTGGATTTTAGGATTATTCAGATATTGGGAAAAATCCTACAATGCTGCAGTGAGCACCAAAGTTGTGACATAATAACACAAAGAAACTGCATTTACATTACATTTTTCTCTCTCTCTGAAAAAAAATAAATAAATAAAAATAAAAATAAATAAATAAAAGATATATCCATTGAAAGCTGGTCTCAGTAGTCCGGAGTGGTTTGTAAAGCAGCTATTCCTAATTTAGCCATTTAAATTGGAAGCGTAGACGCGCAACTTTTCATGTAGTCGCCCGCAAAACTAAACCTATGAAAATGATAGGGTTTATAGTATGTACTAGTGGTTGACCCGTCCTTTATACGGGATCAGTGCGGCGTAAGAGGCATGGCTTTGAAAAGCTGCCATTTTGAATCAGGATGGTATGTGGCAAACTTAAGTAGCCTACGTCACCCTCAGTACTCTTCTTGACAACCTCAAAAAATTTCATCATAATCGGTCGAACCGTTTTCTCGTGAAAAGAGGACAAAAAACAGGTCCATCAGCGTGACAGACGGAAATTTTTCTAATGTGATTTTTGGGATCCTTGACGCATGATGCATAAGGGGTAAGAATAAATATCTTTCTATTTCCGTCTCTCTCTCTCGCTCTCTCTCTCTCTCCTTATCTCTTTCTCCCTCCCCTTCTCTCTCTCTCTCTCTCTCTCTCTCTTACCTGCATGACGAATCGTTTCAGACTGACTCCGTCCAGCATATCTCCATCTCCGTCGTACAGTTTCAAATTATAGTGGAATATCAGAGAGGATTGCATATTCACAGGCATTGCTATCCGAACTGTGGCCGCCCCTGAAATTATACAACAGTAAAATATGTACAAACTATACAATATGTAGAAAATATATCGAAGTATAATGTGTTTATTATAGGTTCAAATTATAGTGGAATATCAGAGAGGATTGCATATTCACAGGCATTGCTATCCTTACAGTGGCCGCCCCTGAAATTATACAAGAGTAAAATATGTTTAAACTATACAATAAAATAAAATAATAAAATAATTATGTATAAGCTATACAATGAAATAGAATAAAATAATATATAGCTTGTTTATACTGAAAGAATGAGACTGAAAAGTCCATTTACTTCCGCAGTCTAAACAAGGTCTTATGTGTTCGCCCGGGGCGCTGAACTAGGATAACAGTATCATCCTAAACAGATCAGGTTCGATAGAATAGAATATACCTTGTTTATACTGAAATAATGAGACTGCCCCTTTACTCCCGCAGTCTAAACAAGGTCTTATGTGTTCGCCCGGGGCGCTGAACTAGGATAACAGTATCATCCTACACAGATCAGGTTCAACTACACTATCGAAGACTCAGTGAAGTTCTGCATCGAAAGTGTAGGGTTTGTAACTTTTTCTTCTTCCATCACGAGCACAATGTACTTAGAGTTGAATCCTCCTCGTCTAAAACTTTAGCTTGATAGCTTAAATTCGTGTCGACAATTCCCTTGTTTTTGTGTTGATAACAGGAAAAAAAGACCTATTCGTTCAGAGTGGCATACGTCTAAGTGTGAAAACTTCAACCTCACTTCATTCGGTCAGTAATAGAGTCATTAGTACTCACCCGTCTGGTCCGTGTACATGACTGCCTTGGTGTTGGTGTCGGGGAAGTACAGGCCGTATCTGAAGAATAGGGATCGCACAAAGGGTAACTCTTCAAAATCCCGCAGCGAGATGGACGTCTTCAGCAGTTGCCATTCTGGCTGCAGAGGGAAAAACTCGTATATGAACTCGCGCGGGTCCGTGAGAAAATAGTGGTCGTCGTATTCATATCTGAAATATGGGAATATCAGAAAATATTGGATTAGAACTATGATGAAAAATATGCATTCCAGTGTTAAAACGCCTTAGTCGAAAAAAAGAAAACAGAAAATATCGTAACCAAGAAAGAAACTATTCTTTTTCCCCGATTAAGGCGCTTTAAATTTACGAGCCAGCCTAGTTAGTTTGGGTAGTACCGGGTTTGCCTTGTAAGCGCTAGGGCGTGGGTTCAATTTCCGTCCGGCGCGAACTTTATCTCAAACAGATAAGGTTTGTTTTCGCCTGGCTTTCTCCTATCCTGTCTCCCTTCTCTCTTCGCTTTCGGGACAATAAGACCTTAGCAGTTCCAGTTCCCTCTCTTTTAATCTAATTAAATTAATCGCGGCCACGAGGTAGGGAAGAACAGCTCCCCGAATCAGACCTTTTGGATGACATCTTCACTCACCTTAAACTATCTGACTTTCCTTTGGCTCCCACCTTCAGCACCTGCTTTGCACTGTCCAAATGCCTGGCTCCCCAATTACACTGTACAAACCGCCATACTAAGAGTAGGATATCAGGAGTAGTAGGACACTAGGAAATTATACCTCCTAGGAGGTGATCACTCACCTTAAACTATCTGACTTTCCTTTGGCTCCGACTTTCGGCACTTCCTTTGCATTGACCAAATGCCTCGCTCCCCAATTGCACTGTACAAATCGCCAGGCGCCCGCCACATACACGGCATTCCAGGAGTTACGAAACCGGTTGTCTTCGAATTTGACCCCGGGTTGATAGCCGGCCGATTTGGAATAGCCCTTGATCACGACACAGTGGAGACCCGCGTAACTGTGAACGAGGGAATGAGAGGGTTTGAATTGTATTTGCATAAAGTATACATTATAATATTGCAAGGATAAATACATGAAAGGAAGTATACCTATAATGGAAAATTCTGCCATGTCTGCAGGTGTTTACAGAGGTCCTGTGTCCGAAGATACGGAGAGAAACTCGGAGAGTTCAAATTTCCAAAGCTGAATAGTGGGTAAAACCCCGATATTATCCCCCCGTGCTGGATAGTGGGTAAAACCCGCGTTATATCCCGATTCTTACCTGCACAATAGTTTGAATAGGACATGGTAGCTCTCTGTCCCATGTTTAATGCCTCGCGGGAGTCCCATAGGCGTATCTCCGGTCATATTGTCAAAACTCATCGTGTTCAAATTCTTGACGGTGAATAGTGGGTAAAACCCCGCTATTATCCCCCTGTGCTGAATAGGGTATAAAACCCACATAATATCCCGTTCTTAGCTGGATAGTGGGTTAAACCGGGGTTGTATCCCTATTCTTACCTGCACAATCGTTTGAACAGGACATGGTAGCTCTCCGTCCCGTGTTTAATGCCTCTGAGGAGTCCCATAGGCGTATCTCCGGCCATATTGTCGTCAAAACTCATAGTGTTCAAATTCTTGACGGTGATCCAACGGAATAGGGTGCGAGCTTTCTCTATGTCGGACGTCGCGTGTCGGCCCGCCAACTGTCGGACGAGGTCGGTGAATGTGTGCTGATCCTCTTGAGCAACCTGGAAAAGGATTTAAAATAGAGATGTAATAATTATAAAACCTGCCTTCCAATGGTCCTTCCAAGATCAGAGGCTATTTTGACATGATTGATTAGACAACAACACCTAATCAATGAGACCCGCGTAACTGTGGGAAGGAATGGGTTAATAATTAAATATGAGGACTGTAGCGATGAATAGATATTTTATATTTCGAAGCCATACATATATCGCTGGTTTCTCTATATCGATAGAGCAACCTCCATAGTATCGCACTAGGCTTGGAAATCGAAAGTGTAGGGCTCGATTTCCGACAAAGTCAGCTTTTCTTTTGCCCTGTACTAGGATGTCGTGGGTAAACCCCGCTTAGTATTCCCTTCTTACCAGAATAGCGGGTAAAACCTGCGTAATATCCTATTCTTACCTGAATAGCGGGTAAAACCCGCGTAATATCCCGTTCTTAACAGAATAGCGGGTAAAATCCGCGTAATATCCCTTTCTTACCGGAATAGTGTGTAAAACCCGCGTAATATCCCCATCATACCCGATATTATCCCGTTCTTACCTGCACAATCGTTTGAACAGGACATGGTAGCTCTCCGTCCCGTGTTTAATGCCTCTCAGGAGTCCCATAGGCGTGTCTCCGGCCATATTGTCGTCAAAACTCATCGTGTTCAAATTCTTGACGGTGATCCAACGGAATAGGGTGCGAGCTTTCTCGATGTCGGACGTCGCGTGACGGCCCGCCAGCTGTCGGACGAGGTCGGTGAATGTGTGCTGATCCTCTTGAGCAACCTGGAAAAGGATTTAAAATAGAGATATAATAATTATAAAACCTGCCTTCCAATGGTCCTTCCAAGATCAGAGGCTATTTTGACATGATTGATTAGACAACAACACCTAATCAATAATGTTAACATAGTCCCAACAGCCAACCATACTCAACCTTTTTAGCGGACGTTTGAGTTCAAAAATCACGCGCTATGTAAAGGTCCCTCTTGAGAAACGAAGAACTTGGGTTAGGTACCGTCGAGTGTGGTGTGTAACTGGACGGCGACGAAGGGCAAATGTTTCGTCATATTTTTTATTCCTAGAGTACCTATTTAAATTTATTATGGTACCGAAATTAGTACGATAATACCAGCGTTTGAGTTCAAAAATCACGCGCTAATGTAAAGGTCCCTCTTGAGAAATGAAGAACTTGGGTTAGGTACCGTCGAGTGTGGTCTGTAACTGGAATGGTGACGAAGGGCAAATGTTTCGTCATATTTTTTATTCCTAGAGTACCTATTTAAATTTATTATGGTACCGAAATTAGTACGAGAATACTATGTCGGACGTCGCGTGACGGCCCGCCAACTGTCGGACGAGGTCGGTGAATGTGTGCTGATCTTCTTGAGCAACCTGGAAAAGAATTTAAAATAGAGATATAATAATTATAAAACCTGCCTTCCAATGGTCCTTCCAAGATCAGAGGCTATTTTAACATGATTGATTAGACAACAACACCTAATCAATAATGTTAACATAGTCCCAACAGCTAACCATACTCAAACTTTTTAGCGGGCGTTTGAGTTCAAAAATCACGCGCTATGTAAAGGTCCCTCTTGAGAAATGAAGAACTTGGGTTAGGTACCGTCGAGTGTGGTCTATAACTGGATAGTGACGAAGGGCAAATGTTTCGTCATATTTTTTATTCCTAGAGTACCTATTTAAATTTATTATGGTACCGAAATTAGTACGATAATACTGGTTGCCTTCCACTCAAGAGTCTATTATTATTATTATCCTGCAACCTAGCGCTTACAAGGCAGGCGCGCTACTAGGCTAACAAAGCAATTTTCATTGCTACCCCTTTTTTTTATTATTACTTTTTAACTTCAGTGGTTTTATTATTACTTTTTAAGTGATCCATTGGAAAGCGATGAACCGATGCTATTAAGGTCATAGTCGACAGCCGTCGATCGACCATCGATTGATGTGAATCCGTTGTGGATCGACGGACGGTCGACTATGTGTGGACGCACCCTTAGTGCAGCACCGATTTTTTTTTTTCTTTTCAATTTTCGCATTCTTTCCATTTCTACTTACCGGATGCGTGATAGGAATCAGTCCAAACAGGCGCGTCGCCTTGGTGGGGCCCCACTCGCCCGAGGCGCAGTCCGGCAAGGGCACCATCACCGTGTAAAGCTCCGTACACACGATCTTGAACTTGCACACCGATTTGAACTTCATCGGCTCGCCCGTCAGGTACTCGCGTGGGGTCACCGAATTGGCGAAGACATCGAGAAGAAATTCGGCCGCCGCCGGGGCGTGAACCCGGAACGACACGATGTTCCCGACCACCGACTGGAAATTGGGCGAAGAAAAAGAAACAAATTAGAATAAACAAAAGTTGTTGTTGGTGTAATTGTTGTTGGTGAAATATCTTTTTGATACCTAACCAAGCTTTTAGTAGTTTAGTAATTAAAAAAGCGGTCGAAATACTGTTAACTGTAAAAATACAGCTAACCGTTGTTCCGATGTTCATAAAAATTACTAATTGGGGGGCTTTAGGTATGGTTTTGGGGGTCTAATCTCATAACTTTTTAGATATCTCTAACCGTTTTGTGAAAACCGCCAAAAAGCGGTTATTTCCGCCTGTGGGTGGCGCCCAGTGCAATTTTTTTCCGATTTTCAGATTTTTCCCTTCACTTACTCATCAAGACCTATCATCCTGCCAAATTTCAAGTTTCTAGGACATCGGGAAGTGCCTCATAATTTTGATGAGTGAGAGTGAGTCAGTCGTGAAATAAGCGTGAAATAAGTTTACATATGGTCCAAATTTCGTGAGATTACATTGAAAATTGACGGAGTTATGATAGGGGTAAAAATGCGTCGAAATGTTTCGTGTAATATACACACTAGCGTGCTCAGGCCGGAACTTGGCCTGGCGCACTGCCGTGCGCCTAGATATTTTTCTGTTATGTCAGCTCCCATGGCGTAGTGGTCACTGCGCTCGCCTTGCACGCGGGAGACCCGGGTTCGATTCCCGGCGGGGTCAAGTTGGCGTAGTGGTCACTGCACTCGCCTTGCACGCGGGAGACCCGGGTTCGATTCCCGGCGGGGTCAAGAAATTTGTATCTGCAAAGGATTGATTCCGTGACTGGCTACGGAGCCCACTCAGCCTCGTGAGGAAAATGAGTAGCTATGACATATAAATGCGCATAGCAACCGGTGCCAGCATGGTAGGTATTTGTATCACAAATGATTGATTCCGTGACTGGCTGCGGGGTCCACTCAGCCTCGTGAGGAAAATGAGTAGCTATGACATATAAATGCGCATAGCAACCGGTGCCAGCATGGTAGATAAACATTGGATTTTAGGATTATTGAGATACTAGCTGAATTCCGTCGCTTCGCTCCGGAATCCCGCTAGTTAATCCCGAGGCATGGCCAAACTTGTGGAAAAGGCATGGCCGAACTTGTATTTATCAAACTAAAAACATAAACGAAACTCAAATATTAGGGGAAAATCCTACAATGCTGCAGTGAGCACCAAAGTTGTGACATAATAACACAAAGAAACTGCATTTACATTTTTTTTTGGAAGAAAAATGATTAAGAGTCCCATTTGGTCAATCAAGTTCGAGGTAGGCAATGTTGTTTCTCAATGGACGACTCTCAGAAATACTTCTCTCTTACATAGACAACACCAGAAAGAAAGATTTATCCCTTTGTTACATGATTAACTTTATTTTGAATTGGATCATCCTTACTATAACTTGTAGGTAATATATGTACCTACCTAGTTACCTATGTACTATTTTTGTTTGTCTCAAGTAAATGTACGTCTAGAATTCTAGATACATAATTCATTAGGAACATGGTAGAGAATTAGAGATATGAAAATAATACTTAGGTAATAAATTAATAATAATTCATGATATTATCCGAAACTTCCTAATCGAAGATGTTTCTGGGTCGCGGAGATTCCCAAGAATGATTGAGCACAAAGGAGGATGAGGAAAAAATTTGGCACCCAAAAAGGAACGCGAAAATGCAAGCCAAAAAAAGACAAATTTGGCAATAATTAAAAAGTGGAAAATTTTGACTCCAATAGACGGAAATTTTTTGGCAAAATAAAAATGAGTAGAATCAATATAAAGTCCGGAGGATGTAAGTGACCCTCAACCAAAAAAATAAAAAAACAGTAGGAATTGGCATTCCTACAATCCATTTGATACAACCAAAATTGTGGAAGTAGAGAGACCGATCCGAACTTTTCAAACACCCTATGTTCACTTCCACTTTCATCTTCAACTTGTTCTAAGTTTAACACAACTTTAACCCTTACCATTAGTAGAAATGAGGACACAAATAAAATTATGGAAGTAGGAAACACAGCAAAGTTCACATTCATTGCGAAGCAAAAGTTCGTATCAAGAAGTCGAAATAATATAGGCACAACATAAAATTTAGTGAGTTCCAAATTTTGTTAACACAAGTAGGTACCTATTTTGTTGCTGCTCTTCTTCTTCTTCTTCTTCTTCTTCTTCTTCTTCTTCTTCTTCTTCTTCTTCTTCTTCTTCGCCTTTTCCAATGTACAGACGGTTTCGGCATTTTTCGTCAGCCCCTCAATCAGCCCTAGAGTATTTCCTAATGCGAAATGCCCATATTTACCATCATTATATGTGCTTGGCCCCGGATATAACCCTAGCAATATCATTCGTGTATTAAGTGTAGGTACTCCATGTATTTAAAGTACCCCAGCTAGACTAAGCTGGTCTACTACCTGTTTAACGTCCCCCAGCTAGACATTTGTAGAACAGCTATTTGTAGAGAATATTATTTCCTAATGCGAAGTGCCCATATTTACCATCATTATATGTGCTTGGCCCCGGATATAACCCTAGCAATATCATTCGTGTATTAAGTCATCGCTTGATAATCTTGAATCAAGATTCTTGATAGGTAGCTGTGTGTGTGTGATATAATAATAATAATAATCAAAGCCAATATCTAATAATAAACATGACACTAGTACCTACAACTTTTTTTTTAATTTCAATTAAAATACCTATGTACATATAATAACTAGTTCCTATACTATTTTCAAGCAAAGATGGCTGGGTTTCAACAATTTCAAAAAATTGCCTAGAAATACCGGTTTGTTGTCGACACGAGCCTTGAGCTTTGAATTAATAATAACTAGTTCCTATACTATTTTCGAGCAAAGATGGCTGGGTTTCAACAATTTCAAAAGATTGCCTAGAAATACCGGTTTGTTGTCGACACGAGCCTTGAGCTTTGAAATATTGAAGATGAAAAAAATCTAAATAGTCCAAATAAAAGAATTAGGAAAACTGTGGAGTTAAGAAAAGGAGTGGAAAAAGAAAATGTCTGAAACTGTGTAGTTTTGAAAAAGAAAAAAAAATCATTATTTCTTAAATAGTAAATACATTATTATTATGTTAAGGCGGTCTCTTCCTGATCCCTTATGTGCCGCGTCCATACATACCTATGTATTATTATGTCTTAATTCTTAGAAGAGAGCGAAAAACTTTACCTACGTCCAGAAGGATTTAAAATCCATTCAGAAAGATTCAACATTCATTCAAAAAGATTTAGGATCCATTCTGCAAATCTACGATTCATTCAAAAAGATTTAAGATCCATTCAGGTTCTCAGGAACCTAGTAAATTGCTAATGTTACTGTGGGTTCTGAGAATTCTGTCTATCCCGTAGTAAGAGGTGAGTTAGATCCCGTGTTTATCCCCGGTGTATCTTATCGGTGATGCTGAAATAATACCTCCTATAAATAAAGTTTGTAATTTTTTCAGGATAGACAAAAAACTTTGGGCTGACATTTGGTTTTGGCTACAAATTTTACGAGTGGACGCCCTTCGCACTCAACCTTTGCTATTTCTTTAGCACGGGAAATTCAGGCTGGTATAATCCCTGATTAAAGTCCCCCGGCCAGACCAAGAAAGAAAAATTTATTATTATTAAAAACTATTAATAGTCAAAATCTGATACCTATGTCATTCTAAAGTTCTCCGAAAGACTTTACACTTCTTTAAGCTGGCTGATAATCTCACCTGAGACATTAGTTCAATGTACACAATCCTAGATTTAACGGGGAAATTCTACGTTTACCTACTCGCTCTCCGGTCTTATCCCGTGACATATCCACACTCTGGGCGTACTTTACATTTCATTACAGATACAATAATTACAATACAAGTCCCTACAGTAGGTACCTAGACTATGAGTGGATTTACCTCATTACGGTTTTATAATATCCTCCACCTCAAGTAGGTACGAAGCAAGCCTTACACGTTCAATATAGGTGATATTTTCACTTTCTATTACTCTACCTTTTAAAGTATGCGTAAAATATGTACGTATGTGTAAGGTCTCTATACACGTCAATGGAAAAGGAAACAGAATCTTGGAAACAGTTTCGAGATATATCCGTTTTGAGGCTTCCAGAAGTTTTTGGGACCGAAATAGAAAGGGAGATTTAGGGAATGGGGAGTAAGAAGTTGCTTTCTGCAATTTATACGCCACTGGAGCCCGAATTCAGATCCCCTGACATTGTTTTAGTAAAATAATACTGTCCTCAGCTTTATGAAGACAACCAAGTACCGACCAGTAGCGGTACTACCAAGGTGAAAAGAGAACTTATAGAAAGGAGAGAAATGGTCAGAGACACTTGGTAATGCTGTACCTACTTTACAGGCACGCATGATTACTGTTATATCCACAAAAATTGCAGAGAGGCTTTGAGCTTCACCACAAATAGGTAATAATAAATAGATAAGATTCGCAGGTTATATTTAGGATATCGTACGGAAGTGAGCGTATTAGGTACAAGGTAGGATAGGTAATAGATGTTATAGGTCAGGGGTTTCCAACTTCCATGTGTATGCGGGCCACATGCTATATTCGGAGGTCCTTCGCGGGCCACATATGTACAATTGTACATAGGGGAGCACCCTCCCCCCCAACTTTTCAGAAATGGGATCTGATCGAATTTTGAGCGCCGCAGGCGAAACTTTTCAAAAAGTATGACTCAATGATAACTACACTGGTCTTGCACGCGGCAGAGCCGGTTCAATGCCCATTTTTGCCTAGGTACCAAACTTTTTTTTTACATTTAGGTAAGTTTGTTGTACAAATCCCAAAAAGCTTCGCGGGTCACAAAAATGGTCTGGCGGGCCACATGTGGCCCGCGGGCCGCTAGTTGGAAACCCCTGTTATACGATATGTTTTTGGGATTTATACAAACTTACCTAAATGTAATAAAAAATCTGACCTCCTTTAGTGTTCAGCTACAATTAGGAGGATACTTTTTGAATTTTTTTTTTAAAGTGTGGCCCGCGAAGTACCTCCCAATGTAGATAATATTATGTGGGCCGCGAAGTACCTTCCAATGTAGATATGTGGCCCGCGAAGTACCTTCCAATGTAGCGTGTGGCCCGCATACACATGGAAGTTGGAAACCCCTGTCGTATAAGAAAGATAAAACGTATATCTAATGGACTTATAAAGAATGTCGGTATGAGTAAGTATAAGCAGTAAGCCTTGTACAGAGTGTATGAACAACACTTTCAGTTTCTAAAATAAATAATCTCGAAGAAACCTCCTTTGCCGGATGGGTTCCTAGGCTGGAGGTCTCGGGTTCAATTGACGGTGGGGTCCATTTTTTTTTTTTTTTTCATTATTATTTTAACAAAGTCTTTAAAAAAACTCTTACCTAGTATTTTTAAAGTGGATAAGTGGTTGGGTGGAAGAGCTCCTCCAGAAAAACCCTGCCACTTAAAAAAAAAGCCATAAAAAATGTCTACCCGGGATTTTTAACGACCAGTGGTGGTCCAAATTAACATCGAACTTACTACGGGGGGGGGGGAAAGCCCCAAAATTCTCACGTACCATTCTTCTCAAAGATTCACCGAAGTTAAGAAACCTTCCGCGTGGTTAGTATCGGGATGGGTAACTTGGCAATCGCACACTGTTGGCTTTTCCCTGTCTTGGGTGGGTTTTTAGTGACGAGTAAAAACCCCTTAGCAGTCATAGTGACGTTAAAAAAAAAAAAAATCTGACTCTTGTATGATGAATAAGTTCTAGACAAACAAGCCAAACAATGCAGACAAGCACTTTACCTTAACAAGAGCTTTGAAACCACATCATTGACTGGCAGTAAGTACCTAATGTAGGTACTCCCTGTTTAAATTTAAAGTACCCCAGCCAGACTAAGCTGGTCTACTCCCTGTTTAACGTCCCCCAGCCAGACATTTGTAGAACAGCTATTTGTAGAGAATATTATTTCCTAATGCGAAATGCCCATATTTACCATCATTATATGTGCTTGGCCCCGGATATAACCCTAGCAATATCATTCGTGTATTAAGTCATCGCTTGATAATCTTGAATCAAGATTCTTGATAGGTAGCTGTGTGTGTGTGATATAATAACAATAATCAAAGCCAATATCTAATAATAAACATGACACTAGTACCTACAACTTTTTTTTTTTAATTTCAATTAAAATACCTATGTACATATAATAACTAGTTCCTATACTATTTTCAAGCAAAGATGGCTGGGTTTCAACAATTTCAAAAAATTGCCTAGAAATACCGGTTTGTTGTCGACACGAGCCTTGAGCTTTGAATTATTGAAGATGAAAAAAATTTAAATAGTCCAAATAAAAGAATTAGGAAAACTGTGGAGTTAAGAAAAGGAGTGGAAAAAGAAAATGTCTGAAACTGTGTAGTTTTGAAAAAGAAAAAAAATCATTATTTCTTAAATAGTAAATACATTATTACTATGTTAAGGCGGTCTCTTCCTGATCCCTTATGTGCCGCGTACATACATACCTATGTATTATTATGTCTTAATTCTTAGAAGAGAGCGAATCCCTTATGTGCCGCGTACCTACATACATACCTATGTATTATTATGTCTTAATTCTTAGAAGAGAGCGAAAAACTTTACCTACGTCCAGAAAGATTTAAAATCCATTCAGAAAGATGCAACATTTATTCAAAAAGATTCAGGATCCATTCTGCAAATCTACGATTCATTCAAAAAGATTTAAGATCCATTCAGGTTCTCAGGAACCTAGTAAATTGCTAATGTTACTTTTTGAAATATTGAAGATGAAAAAAATCTAAATTAAAAGAATTAGGAAAACTGTGGAGTTAAGAAAAGGAGTGGAAAAAGAAAATGTCTGAAACTGTGTAGTTTTGAAAAAGAAAAAAAATCATTATTTCTTAAATAGTAAATACATTATTACTATGTTAAGGCGGTCTCTTCCTGATCCCTTATGTGCCGCGTACATACATACCTATGTATTATTATGTCTTAATTCTTAGAAGAGAGCGAAAAACTTTACCTACGTCCAGAAGGATTTAAAATCCATTCAGAAAGATTCAACATTCATTCAAAAAGATTTAGGATCCATTCTGCAAATCTACGATTCATTCAAAAAGATTTAAGATCCATTCAGGTTCTCAGGAACCTAGTAAATTGCTAATGTTACTGTGGGTTCTGAGAATTCTGTCTATCCCGTAGTAAGAGGTGAGTTAGATACCGTGTTTATCCCCGGTGTATCTTATCTTATCGGTGGTGCTGAAATAATACCGCCTAAAAATAAAGTTTGTAATTTTTTCAGGATAGACAAAAAATAATAATAATAATCCAACCCCCATGTTATCAGACATTAAGGTGTGTCCAAACATAGTCGACCGATCGTCGATCGACATTGATCGAAGAGGTTTATTTATGTTGTCGAGACAGTGTGGACGGTTCAGTTGACCATGTGTGGACACACCTTTAGACATTAGTTCGTCTGCAGAGATGAAGGGACTTTTCAGTTCCATCTTTTTGGAAGAAAAAATGTCAGCTCATCATTATTTCTTAAATAGTAAATACATTATTATTATGTTAAGGCGGTCTCTTCCTGATCCCTTATGTGCCGCGTCCATACATACCTATGTATTATTATGTCTTAATTCTTAGAAGAGAGCGAAAAACTTTACCTACGTCCAGAAGGATTTAAAATCCATTCAGTGATTAAGAGTCCCATTTGGTCAATAAAGTTCGAGGTAGGCAATGTTGTTTCTCAATGGACGACTCTCAGAAATACTTCTCTCTTACATAGACAACACCAGAAAGAAAGATTTATGAGAAATATGCGAGAATACGCAAGTACCATGTATGTGCCTTGCTCACATGTTGCAATCTACCTGGTTATGAAGAATAGTGGATAAAACGTATAAATATATCGTATAACAGGGGTTTCCAACCAGCGGCCCGCGGGCCACATGTGTCCCGCCGGACCATTTTGGTGGCCCGCGAAGGTTTTTGGGATTTAAACAAACTTACCTAAGGAGAAAAACAAATCAAAATCAAATATTTTTTTTTCAAGAGGTTTGACGGAACTGTAACTGCTAAGGTCTTGTTGTCCCGAAATCGAAGAGAGAAGGAAGACAGGATAGGAGAAAGCCAGCCGTTCAATATTTTTTTTTTCTTTTTTTTTTCAAGAGGTTTGACAGAGGGAACTGTAACTGCTAAGGTCTTGTTGTCCCGAAATCGAAGGGAGAAGGAAGATAGGATAGGAGAAAGCCAGCCGTTCCGAGAACGAGCATTACCATGCTCAAACCCGCGAAGCCCTGGGAGCGCGCAGCGCGACCATATGCACAAAAAATTCCCGAAGGGACGGACCCAGCTTGTTCTTCTTCGCGTTTTCTCGTGTTCAGACGGGGTCGGTGTTTTTCGTCAGCCTCTCAATCAGTCCGAGCTAGGGTGATTATCGTGTTCAAATTTTTGACGGTGAATGATGGGTAAAATCCCGTTATTATCCCCCCTGCTAAATAGGGTGTAAAACCCGCGTTATATCCCGTTCTTACCTGCACAATCGTTTGAACAGGACATGGTAGCTCTCCGTCCCATGTTTAATGCCTCTCAGGAGTCCCATAGGCGTATCTCCGGTAATATTGTCGTCAAAACTCATCGTGTTCAAATTCTTGACGGTGAATAGTGGGTGAAACCCCCCTATTATCCCCCTGTGCTGAATAGGGTGTAAAACCCACATAATATCCCGTTCTTAGCTGGATAGTGGGTTAAACCGGGGTTGTATCCCTATTCTTACCTGCACAATCGTTTGAACAGAACCTTTGCTATTTCGTTAGCAAGGGAAATTTCAGGCTGGTATCCTTCCTGTTTAAATTCCCCCAGCCAGACTAGATCCAAATTCAAAAGTATGTAACTTACCCTAAATTCTTGCTTTATCCTGTTATCCTCTTCTTCTCTCTGTCGGGCAAATATCCTGTACAAGTCATCTTCTTCTTGCCGGTGTTTCATTTCCAGTCGCGTCTGTTCATCTTTGTCCTGGGAACACGAGAAATGAAACAGGTTGAAAAATTAGGAAGAGCTTTCAAACAAAGGAAATATGGTTCTGTCGGATTTGGAACTAGAGAAATGAAACACATTGGAAAATTAGAGCTGGAAAAATCAAATTGTACCGTTGTTAGAATGGAATTAGAAAAATGAAATACATTGGAGCGTCAGAAATAGAAAATTCAAAATGTTGCAACTGGAACTAGAGAAATGAAGCAGAATGTTTTTTACCTAACCGATGGGTACAATAGTTGCTATGACGTCAAAATTTAGCAAAATATGCCAAAATTTGGAGTTGTTTTCGGGAACGCAGCCTTTTTTTGTTTTTCGTCCACATGCGTCTAATATAGCAGTTATTTCATTGCTACGAAATAAAAACGGCGTTGAAACACTCTGGAATGAATTTGTAAATCCGGCTCTGGTTATCGCAAAGTAATCATAAGGTTAGTTACCTATATTTGTCTATTTTCTCCAAGACAATAGACAAACAGAGAAACTCACTAATTTGATATCAAGACAATAGCAGAAAGCTGAAGAGGAGATGATTGATTACAATGGCAATAAATCATACGCTACAAATTCGATTGTTCGATGATTTGGATCCTAATATCCTATAGGCACTTAGATGTACCCATGGTAGAAGTAAGAGAGGTGTAACAAAAAATCGCCAAACCAGAGGTTAAAAAAAGGTGGAATCACTAAAATATTACCTTTAATGGAATGGTTTTTTTATAGTTAGAATCGCCAAACCAGAGGTTAAAAAAAGGTGGAATCACTAAAATATTACCTTTAATGGAATGGTTTTTTTATAGTTAGAAAGAAGAAAAATAAAAAGCTTGGACATTTAAAACAAAAAATATAGAAAGAGAAAGAAAGAAGGAAGGGAAGAATTTATAGTTAAAAAGAAGAAAAATAAAAAGCTTGGACATTTAAAACAAAAAATATAGAAAGAGAAAGAAAGAAGGAAGGGAAGAAGGAAAAAAAGATAGAAAGAAACGGAAAGAAATAAAGAAAAATAAATAAACGAGAAAGATATGAAAAAAGAGAATGGAAGAAAGAAGAAATAGACATAGATATATGTAGGTACAGGGTGCGCCAGAAAAACACTGACAACGGTTCATGTTTTTCTGGCGCACCCTGTATTAAGGCGTACTCGAATATTAATTAGAAAGGGCAAAGTCACCATCACACCTTCCAAAATTTTGATTTCGGAATGTTCGATTATTCAATAGTGTTGTAGGTACCTATGTTGTTCCATATCTGTAATTCTAAATCCAATTCCAATTCATCAGCATGGGTTCATTAATAAATTCCTCAGTTCTTTATTTCTTGTATTCTTGAACCATGGGACCATGTAGTTGTAGCGTCAGTCATGCAAAGAGAATGGAAGAAAGAAGAAATAGACATAGATATAGGTACAGGGTGCGCCAGAAAAACACTGACAACGGCTCATGTTTTTCTGGCGCACCCTGTATTAAGGCATACTCGAATATTAATTAGAAAGGGCAAAGTCACCATCACACCTTCCAAATTTTGATTTCGGAATGTTCGATTATTTAAGAGTGTTGTTATGTTGTTCCATATCTGTAATTCTAAATCCAATTCCAATTAATCAGCATGGGTTCATTAATAAATTCCTCAGTTCTTTATTTCTTGTATTCTTGAACCATGGGACCATGTAGTTGTAGCGTCAGTCATGTGAGGTATGCTGAGATTGCTGAGCTTATAAAGTAAAAGTACATAGATTTTATATCAAAGTTGAGTAAAAGTACATTGTAAATCAATGTTAGGTAAAAGTACATACAAGTCTGTAGATAATATATACATCCTACATAAGATTCTTTAGTACATTATCTGGCAAAGATTGACTGAGAATTTGATAAAAAATAAAGACTTTTTTCCTTGACTGAGAATTCTAGTTTGCAAAATAGGTAAGCGTAAAAAATATACCGGTATCAGATTTTGTTGTCTTTTTTCAACAAATAAAGATTAAATTAATTCATATTTAATTAAGAGATTAGCGAGTGGGAAGTTAACAGGAATAAAATCATTGTACCTGAATCAAACAGGGAAACCACGAAATGCTCCTTAAACAACGGAGCGAAGCCTTTGAAAATCCCTTTGTTGAAAAGCCATTTCTCCCACGACGAAGAGTTACGGAGATCAAAAGTCAATTCTGTGCTAATATTTTCAATATTACTAAATACTTTGTACGCTGAACAATAGATCAAACGATAGGTACCTACATAGGCAGGTACCTACGTAGGTAGTGTTTACATAAAGTGGAACTTTGAGGAGGGATGTTTGGTATGTGGAGATCATATCCTACGTAGGTAGTGTTTACATAAAGTGGAACTTTGAGGAGGGATGTTTGGTATGTGGAGATCATAATATTCATATTATTCTTCTCGATCGAAATAAATGTGCCAGCCTACTTAGCTTAGTTGGTAGTGCGTCTGCCTTGTAAGCGCTAGGCCGCCGTCCGTGTACCGATTGGATATTCCAAGAAATCTGAAGAACAACTGTGGATGAGGAGTAGCTCAAGATAGAGATAGATGGAAGCTTTGTGACCTGCAGCATTGGAGAGACATTAACAATGCTGAAATCATGGGCCCATCAAGGTAATAATACCCTTGGGTACCCGGATTTAATCTCACGAGCCCCCTCGTCCGTGTACCGATTGGATATTCCAATCGGGTCTACTGGATTCACCTTCACAACCCGGGGTTGAACAGCTGGAACTACTGCTGTTTTTCCTTTTCCTCCAACATCTATAACTTTTTTTCTCGTTCTTATTATACGAGGAGCGGGTTTAATTAGCTCCACTGTTCATAGGAATACTCTTTCGCCTCAGATGGGGGGAAGCAGGGCCGGATTAGCCCCCCGCGGGGCCCGGGGCAGTTTCAAAGGCGCGGGGCCCCCAGTTTGGGCTGATCGAACTTGAAATTTAATGAATATGAATATGAATATTTACAGTATATTTTTGACGAATAATTTACAATCGTTGTTTCTAGCAGTTGTTTCATTGCTACGAAATAAAAACGGCGGTGAAACACTCATCTTTTTTTTTTAATAAAAAATAAATTACGAAAAGTAGTATGTATTCGTTTTCCATACAACCCCAGATAAGGAGGCGGAAAATGTTTTCCCTCCAACCCTTCTTTTCTTGGATACCATTATACATTAAAGTAAAACATATTGTACGAGTTATCTATGCTTTGTTGAAACTTCTAGGTTACCCCATTGTAACACTTCAACATTATTAGGTCTCAAATTTGCATTTTTTTTCCCACCAAACGAACTCGTTCTTATTTCATTTTATCGAACTAGTTGTTGTTGTTATTTTTTAGTATTTGTTCTTGTTCTTGTTTTTTTTTTCTTTTTTTTCTGAAAAACGAGCAACAATGGCTTCACTATAGTTCTATTGTTTGGCATGATTTGTAGTTGCACTATTTATCATTCTAGTACGTTACAATCAGCGCTGATAAACGATACATGGATCTAAATATTAGTTACCTCTTCGTTACGAAATTTGACCGAACCAAGTGAGGTTTAAGTTTTCTCTATTATTTTTTTTTTAAGTTTGATAGAGGGAACTGTAACTGCTAAGGTCTTCAGAGAAGAGAGAAGGAAGACAGGATAGGAAGATTCATACGAGTATAAGCTTAATCCATCTTTTTGGGGCATTTGCCCTACATTTAAAATTGTTAGGTCCATGAAGGGTACCCGTGAAATCGTTAGGATGCAGGTTTAATTCCTGCCCCTGGCATGATTTGTAGTCGCACTATTTATCATTCTAGTTTCTAGTACGTTACAATCAGCGCTGATAAACGATACATGGATCTACATATCAGTTACCTCTTCGTTACGATATTTGACTGAACCAAGAGAGGTTTAAGTTTTCTCTATTATCTTTTTTTTTCAAGTTTGATAGAGGGAACTGTAACTGCTTCAGAGAAGAGAGAAGGAATAGGTACAGTATAGGAAGATTCATATAAGCTTAACCCATCTTTTGGGGCATTTGCCCTACATTTAAAATTGTTAGGTCCATGAAGGGTACCCGTGAAATCGTTAGGATGCAGGTTTAATTCCTGCCCCAAGGGAATTTTATCCTAACCGGGTAATCTCGGAACGGCTGGCTTTCTCCTAACCTCGGTGGTGTAATAGTGGTCAAGGCGCTCGCCTGGTAAACAGGAGGGCGTGGGTTCAATCCCAGCCGAGGTATGGAATTTTATCCTCAATATAATTTGAGAATTTGACCACAATAATAGTAGTAGCCTACTGCTGGAGTAAAGGGACTTATCAGTCCTATATTATTATTATTATCCCGTCCACCTTCTCTCCTTGATGTAGGGATGAAAAGACCTCAGTTGTTACAATCCCCTCAATAAAACCTCTTGCGGGGGAAAAAAATCGTCTCATCCTCATCATAATATGTTTGCAGAATAGAATATACCTTGTTTATCCTGCCAGAATGAGACTGAAAAGTCCCATTACTCCCGCAGTCTAAACCGGTGTTTGGTTGTTGGAATAGAATATACCTTGTTTATCCTGCTCGAATGAGACTAACAAGTAACAAAAGTCTCTTTCGTTCGTATTTCGTTGGTACCAAAGAGTGTGCGCTGAAAAACCTCGTCGTCAGAATTTCCCAGGCACGAGGAACAAGGACGACTGGATTTCTAAACAATACTTCACCTAACGAGAATATCACTAATCAAGCACTCAGTGCACGGTAAAACACTGGAGAACACAGAAATAGACCTGCTACAAACACTGTAGACATATAAGGCCAGCCACTCACTATCAGGTAGACCAGATCAGGTCCACCTGTCAGGTGTACATATACCTTATAACTGCTGAGCACACACGCTATTAGGTAGACCTCACAGGTAAGGCTGAAAAGGTCCATCTGTCGGGTCTACGTGATGATTCGTTCTCGGAACGACTGGCTTTCTCCTATTCTATCTTTTTTACTTTCTTGAGCTGTATCCACACGTAGGCGACGCCGTCGATCGACGTCGACTGAAACCGTACACACTGCCTCAACAACATATATTCACCTCACCTTGTAAGTCGACGGCGTGTCGACTATGTGTGGACACAGCTTTAGATTTCGGACGATAAGACCTCAGCAGTTACAGCCTCCTCAATAAAACCTCAGGTATAACAGAGTTGGAAAAATCGGGGGTTTATTGATTTGAGGGGTAGAAAACCCTTTGGTTAAAAACCATTCATTCTATTACCAGAGCTGACCTCATTATCCGGCACACCCTGTACGCGTACCTGTCTACATGACACGGTTTTTGTGACACACCCTGTTGCCCTATGAGATGATAGTGGTCTAAATTACCATCAGATGACGGTAATGATTCTATTGCCTATAATCCAGCGGTTCTCAACCTTTTTTTTCGTCCGTGTGCACCTGTCAGGTGTACCTTATAACTGCTGAGCACACACGCTATTAGGTAGACCTGACAGGTAAGGCTGAAAAGGTCCATCTGTCGGGTCTACGTGATGATTACACACAATATCAGGTAGACCTGATCAGGTGTCCAGGTCTACCTGATAGTGAGTGGCTGGCCTAAAACACATATGTAGACCAGTTCTGAAAACAAGTATGAAGGTACAACTGGAGTATTCTTCAATCAGGTATCTGGGACTTAGATTCACCTGTCAGGTGTACCTTATAACTGCTGAGCACACACGCTATTAGGTAGACCTCACAGGTAAGGCTGAAAAGGTCCATCTGTCGGGTCTACGTGATGATTACACACAATATCAGGTAGACCTGATCAGGTGTCCAGGTCTACCTGATAGTGAGTGGCTGGCCTAAAACACATATGTAGACCAGTTCTGAAAACAAGTATGAAGGTACAACTGGAGTATTCTTCAATCAGGTATCTGGGACTTAGATTAAGCTGATTTATTAAGCAAATAATGTAGTAACACACTATAATAAATATATATTAATGCAGTAACTTTACAAAAGTAGTCTGTAATGTCATTATTTCTGTAACACCAATTTCAGTAACTTGGCCTGGCGCACTGTTGACTTAGATTAAGCTGATTTATTAAGCAAATAATGTAGTAACACACTATAATAAATATATTAATGCAGTAGGTAACTTTACAAAAGTAGTCTGTAATGTCATTATTTCTTTAACACCAAATTCAGTAACTTGGCCTGGCGCACTGTCGTGGGCTCAGATCAGTAGATATGTCTGCAGTGGCCGAGTGTTTGGCGTGGTGGACTTTGGACGATGGTAGTCAAAGTGTTAAAGTCCAAGTCAAGTAATAACGCCGGAGGCGTTCTCTGTCACCAAACGAAATGTCAGCATAAAACTATTTCCTCAGGGCTGATTGAGAGGCTGACAAAAAACGCCGACCCCGTCTGAACAAGGAAGCAAAGGCGAAGAAAAAGAAGAAGAAATAGAGTTCTTAGAAAAGGAAGGAATTTTTAACTGTATTAAGCATACTTAAATGCTTGTCACCATTATCGTTCCCCAATTGTTACACCTAGATAAACTCTAGGACATGACTTGGACTCGAACCACCAACCTCCAGATCCAAAGTCCAACGCGTTAACCACTGCACCACTGAGGTTGATAAAGTTCTCATTACAAGTCAAATCAAATTCCATTCATAAAGTTTGGATTTGGACATCCGAATCGATTGCCAAGACTTGTGGCAGTTATGGCACGCATAAAAACTTGGAAACCACTCAACCAAACTTGATCTCATCTTGCAACCAATTGATTAAAGCGATGACTTAATACGATAATCATGCAGACTCCATTGGAAGCTGATCTCAGTGGTCGGGAGTGGTTTGTAAATCAGTGATTGCCAAGACTTGTGGCAGTTATGGCACGCATAAAAACTTGGAAACCACTCGACCAAACTTGATCTCATCTTGCAATCAATTGATTAAAGCGATGACTTAATACGATAATCATGCAGACTCCATTGGAAGCTGATCTCAGTGGTCGGGAGTGGTTTGTAAATCAGCGATTCCTAATTAAGTAGTAATGTCTACTCTTTTAAAGATCATCTTAGACTGCCTAGATACCTTGGAGGGTAAGGCGCCTGCCTTGTGAGGAAGGTAGAAACACACTACCATCACGTCACGTGATAGTAGTAATGTCTACTCTTTTAAAGATCATCTTAGACAGCCTAGATACCTTGGAGGGTAAGGCGCCTGCCTTGTGAGGAAGGTAGAAACACACTACCATCACGTCACGTGAAGTCATGGGGAGACGTAGTTTCAAAGTTTTCACATAATAGTGCAGGTAATTTCGTTCAGCACAGGCACACTACTATCATGTTACGTCACGTCACGTCACGTCACGTGACTTGGATGACTTCAAAATTTAATCAGATGGCTTAATCTGAGAGCGAAACCGAGTACCCTCATTGTGGCCTCGGCCATAAAGGTTTGTCCAAACATAGTCGACAGAGTCGACACTGTAACTGTACTGACGACTGAAACCGTAAACTGCCTCGACAACATATACGTAGATTCACCTCTTCTCCTCGTCGATCGACGGCGTCGACCATGTGTGGACATTGGACACAGAAAGCTTAAGTGGTATCAATACCCTCAGGTTGAGAATGTTGAGATATGCTGATACCTAAGGTTGAGATATGCTGATACCTAACTAGTACCTAGACTCTGCTTACCGATACTATAGACAGATGCTGTCAGCAGCAGGCACTACGTAACAGCGTAACACTCTGGAGTTTTTATTAGATAGAACTTCCACTGCTCATTAAATCCACCAGGTCTACTGATAAACACTAGGAAATGTTCCCCTACACTGCACAAGCATCCTGTGAAGCCAGCTGCCTTTCCCGACACTGGAGTTAAGCACGGTCGAGCGTGGTGTCTAGAAAGGGATGACCGACTGGGCCACGTTACCAAACCAGGTCTACTGATAAACACTAGGAAATGTTCCCCTACACTGCACAAGCATCCCGTGAAGCCAGCTGCCTTTCCCGACACTGGAGTTAAGCACGGTCGAGCGTGGTGTCTAGAAAGGGATGACCGACTGGGCCACGTTACCACTGGGTACTCTGGGCACGGTTAGGCCAATAGTATAGCGCTTGCTAGCCATGCAGAAAGGCTACCACCGACAAAAAATTGTACTTATATTTTGATTGCAAATAATTCAAAGGGTTATTTATTTCTCTCTGCGTTTTTGTATTGACCCAAGAACCTAAATGGGCATTACTGTGCCTCTTCTCGTCCAACTGATGAGGACATACTACGCGATGCTACGACACAGACCCGATCAAACCTCTTAAAAATAAATGTAAAAAAAGCAGGGCATCGAACCCGGGACCTCCAGCGTGCTAGACCAGTACGGTACCATGGCTGCCTCTTTACGCAAGACTTTCGTCACACACGTCCAATGGAGCAGATGTTTCATTGCTACGAAATAAAAAGGCGGTAAAAAACCGTTGCAAAAAGTAAAAAAAAAAAAAAACAGTTTTTTTGGTTTTTTGGCTTTATGGTTTTCTGGACAAAATTTGCACCAACACTTTCGTGTTCCTGGTAAAAAGACCTTTAATTTGATATATAGGTCGACCAGGTTTGGATAAGTCCTATGGGGACAGACAGACAGACCGACCGACTGACAGACACCGAAGCAAATACAATAGTCCGTCCACTATACCTTTTTATTACTATTGTAATAATAAAGGAAGGACGGACTAAAAAGGTATAAGAAAAATAAATGTAAAAAAAAGCAGGGCATCGAACCCGGGACCTCCAGCGTGCTAGACCAGTACGGTACCATGGCTGCCTCTTTACGCAAGACTTTCGTCACTTCCCCCCCGCTGGCATTTGATGCCAAAACCACAAAGCCAAAGGTTTTGTGACTGATGGTTAGCTAACTCAGCTAACTGGTTACATTTCTGTGTTGGTCCATAGCATCCAATCATGCCAAGATCTATCTAATCATATTCCAAGCTGAAGCTACTATCTAATCCCGAAACCACAAAGTCAAAGGTTTTGTGACTGGTTAGCTATTAACTGGTTACATTTCTGTGTTGGTACATAGCATCCAATCATGCCAAGATCTATCTAATCATATTCCAAGCTGAAGCTACTATCTAATTTAGCGGCCCGAATGGCAATCATATATCAGGAATCTTGATTTAATAAACGAGAAATCAGAGTTCCAGATTACAACATAATGCTTATGTATTTCTTTAATTCTTCTTCTTTTTTCTTCTACTCCTTCTTCTTCTTCTTCTTCTTCTTCTTCTTCTTCTTCTTTTCCGTTCTTTCTTTTCTTCTTCTTCTTCTCCTCAAGAGATTTGATAGAGCGACAAGTATAACTGTAACACAGCAGGTCTTATGGTCCGAAAATCGACAAGAGAAGGAGGACTGGACAGGAGAAGGCCAGCCGCTCCGAGAACGAATCTTATCTGTTTACGATAAAGTCCGCCCCGGCTTTTTTTTTCTTCTACTCTTTCTTCTTCTCCTACTCTTTCTTCTTCTTCTTCTTCTTCTTCTTCTTCTTCTTCTTCTTCTTCTTCTTCTTCTTCTACTCTTTTTTCTTCTTCTTTTTCTTCCTCTTCTACTCTTTCTTCTTCTTCTTCTTCTTCTTCTTCTTTTCCTTTCTTTTCTTCTTCTTTTGAAGAAGTTTGACACAGTGAACGGGAAAACTGTAACACAGCAGGTCTTATGGTCTCAAGAGTCAAGATCGACAAGAGAAGGAGGACTGGACAGGAGAAGGCCAGCCGCTCCGAGAACGAATCTTATTTGTTTACGATAAAGTCCGCCTCGGGCGGGAATCCCCTTGACCTTGGCGCTTACAAGGCAGACGCGCTACCCTTCAAGATAACTAGGCTGGCAGTATGTATACGATTTTCTTTTTTTTCTTCTACTCCTTCTTCTTCTTCTTTTCCTTTCTTTTCTTCTTCTTTTCCTCAAGAGATTTGATAGAGCGACAAGTATAACTGTAACACAGCAGGTCTTATGGTCCCAAAATCGACAAGAGAAGGAGGACTGGACAGGAGAAGGCCAGCCGCTCCGAGAACGAATCTTATCTGTTTACGATAAAGTCCGCCCCGGACGGGAATCCCCTTGACCTTGACGCTTACAAGGCAGACGCGCTACCCTTCAAGATAACTAGGCTGGCAGTATGTATACGATTTTCGCCAACAACTAACTTTTCGCCATCCCTGGCACAAGCAATTGCTTTTAAGAATGGGTATACCATTATTTTTTTTAATGTTTTACTATCAAAAATTAAAGTACTGAAAAATTAATGTATGGAAACTTATTGAATTAAAAAATTAACTTCCTACTCGTACTTGGCTGTCATCTTTCGAATGGGTATACCATTATTTTTTTAATGTTTTACCATCAAAAATTAAAGTACTGAAAAATTAATGTATGGAAACTTATTGAATTAAAAAACTAACTTCCTACTCGTACTTGGCTGTCATCTTTCACATGTCTGTTTTCTTGGTGGATTGGTTTAACTAGCTCCCATCTGGCCTACCTGAGTTGCGAAGTGCGAAACCCACAGATTAGACCAAGTTAGGATTGTCATCTTTCACACGTCAGTTTTCTTGGTGGATTGGTTTAACTAGCTCCCATCTGGCCTACCTGAGTTGCGAAGTGCGAAACCCACAGATTAGACCAAGTTAGGATACCAAGCTGTAAGCTGGGATAGAAGCTATTTCCTTATGATGATAACATTCTAAACATTCCAACCAACGCATTAGACAGGTGAGTCTGTATACAGGAGGTAACCGAAGTAGTCGGTGTTTACGATTGGCGTAACTCGGTGACAACCAACGCATTAGACAGGTGAGTCTGTATACAGGAGGTAACCGAAGTAGTCGGTGTTTACGATTGGCGTAACTCGGTGACTTTAATATACTAAGCCGTATTTTATTATGTGACTTTTTTTAGATTCAACATGCCTGAATCAAAGAGATATGAATGTTCATCTTCAAAACCTTGACTGCCAAAGCATATTCCATGGTGTTTACCCACAGAAACCCATGTATTAAAACATTTCCTTTAACATGAGAGACATAGGTACTCTTTCATTATTGGAATTTTTTCATAAAAAAATAGCAAAATTTAACTAGGAGGCCTCTTTCACATAACCACTGAAAATACATAAGTTGCCTGTGGCAGCAAGTGTGGACGTCCAAAGCGGAATCTCTTTGGTCAACCTTATGTTGAATAAAAAAAGTCATTAGCGGATTTAGCTTTCGCCGAATGGCAAAAGCAGAATAAAGATATCTTTTTGTATCTGCTATACACCGGGATGATGGTCTCTAGCTCTAGCCATGTTAAAGTGGCTGGCTCGTGGTATATATATTATTTATAGGAATCTAGACTAGACCAGACCAGACGTGGAAAAAATCAATTAAAAACTTCACTTACCAAATAGCATTCGATGGGTTTTTCCGCCACAGGTCCTCCGGGCCGATGGTACTTCCTCTGTAGTTCCGTGGCGCGCAGCGGGTGCGCAATGTGCAATGCGCTCGCATCGAAGCGCCCATATTGGTACGCATTTATTATAGGAATCTAGACTAGACTAGACCAGACCAGACGTGGAAAAATCAATTAAAAACTTCACTTACCAAATAGCACTCGATGGGTTTTTCCGCCACAGGTCCTCCAGGGCGATGGTACTTCCTCTGTAGTTCCGTGGCGCGCAGCGGGTGCGCAATGTGCAATGCGCTCGCATCGAAGCGGCCATATTGGTACGCAATGGCTGCCTCTTTACCAGGGGAGCTCGGCGCTTGGGGGGAGGGGGATCGGCCGCCCGGGGCGTACCCGTTGTGCGGCCGAATGATGTTGAGGGCCTCCGCATCGAATGTGCCTGGAAGGGAAGGAAGGGTCATCATTGTTAACCGTTGTCAATCCACTGCTGGATGAAGGTCAGTTCTAGGGTTTTCCAAACAAATCTTTGCTTTTTTTTTATGGCAGGATTCTCAAGGAGAGGCTCTTCCACCCAACCACTGATATCTTCTGCTACCCTGGTTCAATTCTCACAGGCTATTTTATATATATATAGGTATATATATTATATATTTTTAACGACAAGTTAGGACGGGCTCTAAGCTGGTCTACTCAATGTTCAAAGCCCCCCTGTCAGATTGAGCTGGTGTCCCAATCAGAACAAGCTGATTTACTCCAGCCAGACTAAGCTAGTCTACGCCCTGTTTAAAGCCCCCTAGCCATTACTCACCTTTCCCGCCAGGTCGAATCTGCTCATTGATAAAAGTACTGGACCGGGGCACATTAAGGGCCGTCTTGATCACCACCGCCGAATTGTCCAAGTGTCCCGGGCCCATCTTGGGCACATGGGACGCACAGTACACCTGTTTGTCTTCCGAATCATGCTGGTTGTTGAAGTAGGTCTTCAGAGTGAGCTTGGTCCCGCAAACCACGCACTTGAAACAGCCGTAGTGATAGAACGTGAAGTCCTGGAACAAAATTAGTCACGGTCAGCCCAGTGGTAAAGCGCTTGTTTGTCATGCCGAAGGT
>NW_007379455.1:51069-64871 GCF_000475195.1 Diaphorina citri
CAAGATTATTTTATCCTTTTGTTTGTAGGTAGATGATACCTGTTTTCCCTCACTCATTACCTATCTAATCTTTATCATTGATCGCACTTCAACAGGATCATAGAATGGATGACTTTTTGGACTACATTGGAACTCAACAACTGAGCCATAATACTACAGAAACAAGTGTTACACTTCAAAAGGTAAGAACAGAGAGGTCTCTATAGCTTTCTGGGCTTGCAACCTACAGTTTAAAATACAAAAAAAAGATCATTTTTAGGTGGTCATGATTTTGAAGGGGATTAAGTTTTTAAAAAAGGATATTTACCTATAGAAGGACAATCTATAGGTAAATATCTCAAAGACCTGATAATAATTCTACTGACTTGAAATTTTGCCTGTGATGTAGGATTTATTTTATTCTTCAGAACAATTCAATCTTGAGCTCAATAAACTTTGAGCTGAACCCTCCTCGTCTAAAACTTTAGCAGAATAGCTAAAGTTTGTGTTGACTGAGGAGGGAACAGCTCAGGTCTTTGGCAATTAATTCTTTCATAGATCTTCTTTCTTCTTATGACAATTGCTTCTTGTTCCTTTCGAGCTTTAAGCTTCAAGTATGTGGATGATCTTTTCCAGTTTTTCAAGCATTTTTGATTTCCATTATGGTATTTTCAATTTTGTATACGTACAATTTGTGTGAATGAAATTTATGTTGAGAGAAAAAAAATTGTGTTCCTTGCATCCTCAATAGCTAATAGTGATTTGTTGTCATTTGATTTTCCCTTAGACTCTTTACTTACTAATCAACAATGAGAAGAAACTATTGAAGCTTGGAGAGAACACAATTGGAAGATCAGAGGACTCAGATATATGTCTGAAAGCAGACACTATCTCTTACCATCATGCCATCATTGAATGTGAGGTGGATGATTTTTATATTAAAGACTTGAAATCAACCAACCTTACCAAGAGAGATGGGGTAAGTTTCCCCCCCCCCCTTCAAGCATATAAATTAGCATGTTGAACACTGGGTTGGAGTCAGATTTAATTGTCAACTTTTTTTAATTAGCCCTATTTCTTTAATTTTGGTTTGCCCCTCTGTAAAGTTAACTATCAAGTTCAGGTGCTTCAACACCATTAATTCTATTTTCACTTGCCAACACCCATACTGCCATGCTAAGCGAAAATGCTGTATGTCAAAAAAATCAATCTTTGGTTTTTGGTGCCAAATGGTTCCTATGATCCTATATTTTTTTATCCTAAACCCCTTAAAAACCACACTACGGGTACTTCTACCTACTTCTGCTGAGTACTACCTACACCAACTCGTTCTTCTACGTAGGTATATCACATTTTAACAATGAAATAGAAATTAAGGGCCTATTAAAAAAACACGCAAAACGCAATGCGATGTGTTACCTTCATACATACGATGACTATAGCATACCTATAGGGGGTTTTTTTTAGGGAGAGTTTGTTACAGTATACCTAATGCCAGCCATTGGCGGTCTGTCAGACAGTTGGAAAGTACCTGGCGGTAAAAGCTTCAGAATTAGCTCTCGAGCTTTTTTCGCCACACACGTTAATAATAATAATAATAATAGTGCTTATTTATACTGCTCGAATAGGACTGAAAAGTCCCTTTACAGTAGGCTACTACTATTATTGTGGTCAAATTCTCAAATTATATTGAGGATGAAATTCCATACCTCGACTGGGATTGAACCCACGCCCTCCTGTTTACCAGGCGAACGCCTTGACCACTACACCACCGAGGCAGGTAACGTTATGACTGCCTGACAGCCTAGGTAAGTCTAGGTCTGTGAGACAGTCTGAGCGTGAACAGCTAAGGTCTTTGAGTACCTATAGGTTGAAATAAGGTATTGTCGATGTCATTCTAGGTTTGTCAGACATTCTGAGCGTGAGTGGCGGACATGACAGCTAAAATCTTTACCGGTACCTCTAAATTGAAATGAGGTATTGTACTTGGATCTATTAATTACCACCGTGCTAGGAAGTTAGGCTTGTTTTAGTTTCATATTAGAGGTTTGCTGTTTGGAATAATAACGTGCTAATTTGAACGGTTTCTCTGTTAGCCTTATGACGTTACCGACTGAATGTCGACTGAAACCGTACACTGCCTCGACATTCTCGACAACATAGATTCACCTCGTCGATCGATGGCGTCGACTATGTGTGGACACAGCTTAATAAAGCTAGCCTAGTTAGAGGTCGCGGGTTCGATTCCCGCCCGGGGCCGATTTCACACTAAACAGATAATCGTTCTGGCTTTCTCCTATCCTGTTTTCCTTCTCTTTTTGCTTTCGGGACGATAAAACCTTGGCAGTTATTAAAATTTAATAACTTAATATTTTAATAAGATATTTTCAATAGGTATCCATTACTGAAGGAGGCTCTTAGTAATGCCGTGATACATTGTGTAGAGGACCTCACTTCCACCAAATAATTCATGGGTTAGATAGATTTTTCCCATTCGTTTCGGATTATAGGCTAATAGGCATATTGTTCAAGGTCGAAGGTCAACTTATTGTCTGAAATTTCCAAGGCCCTCACTTGTTGGCCTTGTCAAGGCCAAGGTTTAAGGGCCAAGACAATATTTTTACACTGGTCAATTAACAACGGGTTCAATCCCAGCCGAGGTATGGTATTTCATCCTCTTTTATTTGGGTCTTAAGGGCCATTATGGAGCTCTAAGGGGTAAGTGGTTTTTGGTAGAGAACGCCTCCGGCGTGGCGTCAACCTCACCTAGTGTTACTTTCTAATCAAGAGAGTCTATTGTTTCCAGTATGTATAGGTAAGTAATGCTTTATTTAGACTGTCAACCAGAAGTCCCTTTATGCAAACAACATAAAAACCATAAAATCAAATAGCCAGTAGTCTCCTCTGCAATAAAAGTGTTGCAGAATAGAGATGTAATAGCAATAAAACTGGTCCAGACAGACGATAATCTATCACTTATTATTAATTGTTCTAAAATACTACTTTTATTGAGTAAATACCGTCACTTTTGCCTTTTAAGAATTGTTCTAAAATACTACTTAGTAAAGAATGTCAGGTTAGAATTATTGGAAAGGAATGCCATCTGTTAAAAATATTACTGCTCATAAATTTATTTTTATTTTTAAAGTTCGTAATCCAAGTATCATCGTCCTGTAACTGCTAAGGTCTCATCGTTCCGAAAGCGACGAGAGAAGGAAGACAGGATAGGAGAAAGCCAGTCGTTCCGGGAACGAACTTTGTCTGTTTAGGATGAAATCCGCCCTGGGCGAAAATTGAACCCGCGACCTAGCGCTTACAAGGCAGACGCGCTATCTTTCAGATCTGAAACTTCGAAGGCTGGAAAGAAAATACATATTTAAATAGGTATCTTCTTTACAGAATTGAACAAAATGTTTCCAACACAATCCTTTTGCATAGAGGGTGGATTTAAGAAATATTATAAAAACAAAATAGAAAAATTCCAAAATGTGCACCTAAACGTTAACTCTTGTAACCTTGTAAAGGTAAGAAAGAAACCCTGATCATTTAAGTTGAAATAAGTTAATCCAAGAAAAGTGTAACTGCTAAGGTCTCATCGTTCCGAAAGCGACCAGAGAAGGAAGACAGGATAGGAGAAAGCCAGTCGTTCCGGGAACGAACTTTGTCTGTTTAGGATGAAATCCGCCCCGGGCGAAAATTGAACCCGCGACCTAGCGCTTACAAGGCAGACGCGCTACCTTTCAGATCTGAAACTTCGAAGGCTGGAAAGAAAATACATATTTAAATAGGTATCTTCTTTACAGAATTGAACAAATAAATGTTTCCAACACAATCCTTTTGCATAGAGTCATAGAGGGTAGCTTTAAGATTTTAAGATATATTATAAAAACAAAAGAGATAAATTCCAAACTGTGCACCTAAACGTTAACTCTTGTAACCTTGTAAAGGTAAGAAAGAAACCCTGATCATTTAAGTTGAAATAAGTTAATCCAAGAAAATATTAAAGCTCGCAAAAAATGCGATTCAAAATAAATAATCAAAATTGTTTAACCATATAGGAAGTACATATATGCACATAATCTCCTAAATGAGTCACTCAACCTAACAGGTATTTCAAAAACACGTCATATTTGTGTGGTAAAAAATACTCAGGTATGAAAAATACTTAAGTAACAGGTACGAAAAATACTAACGGTAGGCCTTCAAATGAATGAAATGTTTCATAGAATCCACAGGCAAAATAGTCACTAAAACACAGTCAAAAAAGGAAACTTCAAAAAGAATAATTTTCGACGAAAAAAAACGCGATTACCGTTTTTCCCAAATGATAACTGATTACTAAATTGCTAATTTTGTATACAGTTGCAGGAGGGGGAAATAATCCACCATTGAGTATATGTACATAATCTCCTAAATGAATCACTCAACCTAACAGGTATTTCAAAAACACGTCATATTTGTGGAAAAAATACTTAAGTAACAGGTACGAAAAATACTAACGGTAGGCCTTCAAATGAATGAAATGTCTCACAAAATCCACAGGCAAAATAGTCACTAAAACACAGACAAAAAGAAGAGTAAAATGTTTAAAAAGAATAATTTTCGACGAAAAAAATCGCGATTACCGTTTTTCCCAAATGATAACTGATTACTAAATTGCTAATTTTGTATACAGTTGCAGGAGGGGGAAATAATCCACCATTGTTGTTGGGAATTTTTTATGAAAAAAAAAACTACTATTTTTTACTTTTTTTTTTACTGATCCGAAGTTGATTCTCGTTCCGTACGTACCGAGTGACTGTTTTTGGTCTTACTGTACCGTCGACTATTATTTTTTACTTTTTTTTTTACTGATCCGAAGTTGATTCTCGTTCCGTACGTACCGAGTGACTGTTTTTGGTCTTACTGTACCGTCGATTAGGAATTTGGTTTCGGTTTGAAAGAATGTTGGGAAGATGGACGCTGGGGAACAATCAGAGTACTATCTCGTCACATCACGGAGGCCCGTTCCCACTTGTCATGAGTTTCATCGATATCCCGATCTGTTTAGTATAAAGTACGCCCCAGGCGTGAAATGAAAACGCGACCTAGCGCTTACAAGGTAACTTGGCTGGCAATAAACATTTTTTTTCAGCAACCTCCGTGGCCGAGTGGGTATCTCACTAGGCTTGCACGTCAGAGGTCCCGGGTTCGATTTCGAAGTTTTTCGGCTCTGTACTTGGAGTTTGGGGTGCACTCGTGTGGACACTTGAGGGCATTACCAATGTAAAAAGATTGATGATGAATGAGAATTAATAGTAAAGGAGACACATAGATTACAGCATTAGCTGTGGTACCCACAAAAGTTGTGAAAAACCTCTCTGCTTTACCACAGAAAGAATTTATGATTTGATTTTTTTTTTTTTTTTTTTTTTTTCCTAATTTAATTCTTTCCAATCTGTTTAGTATAAAGTACGCCCCAGGCGTGAAATGAAAACGCGACCTAGCGCTTACAAGGTAACTTGGCTGGCAATAAACATTTTTTTTTTTCAGCAACCTCCGTGGCCGAGTGGGTATCACACTAGGCTTGCACGTCGGAGGTCCCGGGTTCGATTTCGAAGTTTTTCGGCTCTGCGCTTGGAGTTTGGGGTGCACTCCGCCTCGTGAGGACACTTGAGGGCATTACCAATGTAAAAAGCTTGATGATGAATGAGAATTAATAGTAAAGGAGGCACATAGATTACAGCATTAGCTGTGGTACCCACAAAAGTTGTGAAAAACCTCTCTGCTTTACCACAAAAAGAATTCATGATTCAATTTTTTTTTTTTTTTTTTTTTTTTTTATTTACCAAAATGAGCCAGTACCAAAGCTCTGAGCTCGGTTCTCAAGCCTTCCACACAGAACTGTTATGTCTTCTGGGATCTCCTCTCCTACCTTCCCCTCTCACCGTTGTCATTTCCCCTTCTTTGGTTCTACACTGCTGCTCACTAGGTTGATAGGGAATGATAGCATATCACCTGTGGAATTAATGAGCATAGCTTTGGATAGTTTTAGCTTGGGTATCAGAGTGGCTTGGGAGAGATTTAGCTTCATTTACTTAAATTTCAAATACATTAGTTTCCTTAATATGGGATGAGGAAATAAAAAAGGTGTGCTAATTTCAAATGAAAAAGCTACAATTTCTTTTTTTCTTTTCTTTTTTCAAGTGGTTGACTTTTTTATCATCTGAATTAGAACACTTTTCTTCTTACAGGATAAGGATTACTTTCCATGTAGGTACAGATTTTCCAAGCTATGTTCATGGGTTGGAGTAGAAATAGAGAGAGGAAGTGGGTGGGAGGGGAGTAGAGAAAGGAGAGGGAGGGAATAGAGAGAAAGGAGAGGGAGAGTTTTAGCTTGGGTATCAGAGTGGCTTGGGAGAGATTTAGCTTCATTTACTCAACTTTCAAATACATTAGTTTCTTTGATATGGGATGAGGAAATAAAAAAGGTGTGCTAATTTCAAATGAAAAAGCTACAATTTCTTTTCTTCTTTTTTCAAGTGGTTGACTTTTTATCATCTGAATTAGAACACTTTTCTTCTTATAGGATAAGGATTACTTTCCATGTAATTTTCCAAGCTATGTTCATGAGTTCGAGTAGAAATAGAGAGAGGAAGTGGGTGGGAGGGGAGTAGAGAAAGGAGAGGGAGGGAATAGAGAGAAAGGAGAGGGAGAGAGAGGAAGAGAAAAGAGGGGATGAGAAGAAAAGGGAGGGAAAAAGAGAGGGATAGAACCTAGGACAAATCAAAGTGAGAAAGAGGAAGAAGGGAAAAAGGGAGCCCCTGCCCTCCTGCAAGATTTTGCCTGGGCCCCCTGGATCGACACCTTTGGGACCATTGATCCCTACACCTAAGTCTCTAGGTGGGCTAGGTACCTACTTAGGAATACTGATAATTTTTATAGGACACCCCTTTGACTTCCATTTCTTGTGTCACACTTGAAGCTATTCCAGAAAATAGGTTAGGCCATCCGATTGGATTAACATGAATATCAATGTGTGGTTCTGGAGCTTGTCCTAAACCACAGTGAAGTGGAAAGAACGTGAGGTTTGTTCTTTCAGAACAGAAGCCTTTTAAAAAATGCCAGCTAACAGGGTTGGTTAGTTTATGTTTTATACTCACCTTAGAGGGTTATCTGTAGTGTTTTATTGTTCCTTTGCTCACCTTCAGAAAGCTTCTGAGTTCTTTCCACACTTTACTGTCTTTACTGACTTGATTCTCTTTGGTCTTATTCCCTTTTCTTTGCGTCCTTTATCCTTTTTTTTTGTGTTCCTTGCTTCCTTTTTTACTTTTTTCTTCTTTCAAAAGGCTTATCACTTTTTTTGAAATTCCCGGCACTTTCAACGAGCCAACCGCTGCCAAGGAGGTTGGAGTGGAGTGGATTCTGCAAACGGAAAGATTTGCAGCACGTATTTCAGACACTTTTGCAGGGGGAAAATTTGAAATTTGAAAAATATGTAAACAAACGACCGGAGTAGAAGAGGAAAAAGGTAGAAAGAAAAGTCGGAAAGTCTGTGAAAATTCTTCTGTAAAGAAAAAGGAATGACAATTTTTTTACAGTACAATAATTTAAAATATTGACATTATACTTACAGCACTCATCTCTGCTAATTTAACGTCACAGGTTGTCTAGTACAAAAGGCTTATCATTATCACTTTTTTTGAAATTCCCGGCACTTTCAACGAGCCAACCGCTGCCAAGGAGGTTGGAGTGGAGTGGATAAACGGAAAGATTTGCAGCACGTATTTCAGACACTTTTGCAGCGGGAAAATTTGAAATTTGAAAAATATGTAAACAAACGACCGGATTAGGGAGTAGAAGAGGAAAAAGTAGAAAAGTCGGAAATTCTGTGAAAATTCTTCTGTAAAGAAAAAGGAATGACAATTTTTTTACAGTACAATAATTTGAAATATTGACGTATGTGCATTATACTTACAGCACTCATCTCTGCCAATTTAACGTCACAGGTGTTAGATATGTACTTATGGATACCTACTTTCGGTAGTCTTGATTTGAGCCAGATTATTGTTGTTCAATAAAGTTCAGTTTGTTCTTACTAAAATGAAACATGGTGTCAGGAAAAATTTTCAATTTTTGAATTTTTGATAATGAATTTTGAAATTATGAGGGAAGGGAAGGTGATCCCTGAGATGCAATTCGAAGGTGATGTGGCTACCCACTGGAAGAAGTTCAAACAGAGATTTAAAATACTCAATAATGCATCGGAAGGGAATAAGAAGGAACAGAAGACGCAAATATCTATGTTGTTACATTTGATGGGTGAGGAAGGTATAGAGCTATACAATACAATAGACTGGAAAGGAGGTAAGGAAGAAGATAGGAAATTAGAAGATGTTTTGATGAAGTTTGATGAAGTGTTCTTACTTCAGAAGAATGATTTATTTGAACATTACAAGTTCTTCAATGTGAAACAGAAGGAAGGGCAGAGTATCATGAGTTATTTGAAAGAGTTGAAATTGTTGATTTCTACATGTAACTTCAAGGATAGAGATATTTTGTTGAGAGATAAGTTCATATTCGGATTATTGGATCAGGCACAAGTAGAGAAGTGTTTGAGAGATCCAGATATAACTCTTGATAAAGCTATTAACCAGGCAAGGGCAGCTGAAGCCGCGTCTGAAGAAATGAAGATGATGAGGAACAAACAAATGGTGAAATATGAACTTACGCATGAGATTGACAATGTTAACCGTTCAGATTTCACAGGAAGGAGGGCTAACTGTTCCAGATGTAGCCGCGTACATGTGAGAGGAGTTTGTCCCGCTGCAGAGGAAATATGTTATGTATGTAAGAAGAAAGGTCACTATGCGAGAAATTGTTTCCAGAACCAAAGGAAGAAAGTTAATGAGTTGGAATTAGATAACAATGTTGAACATAAGAGTGAGTACAAGTATATGGACCAAGATTCTTCAATTAGACGTGAGTATTGTATGGATAATTTAGAAACTGTTCCGCTCTACTCTATTACGTCCTCTCGTAGATTAAAAAACTGGATGTGTGATATCCAAGTAGAAAATGGCAAAGTGTGCTTTAAATTAGACAGTGGCTCAGAGGTCAATATAATACAATTTCACCTGTTCAAACAGCTGAAAATAAAGAAGAAATTAGAGCCTTCAAATGTGAGATTATTACCTTATGGTAATCAAATGTCTATGATGCCACTAGGAAAAGTGATGTTGAGAAGTAGATATAAAGTTCCTCCGTCTCTCTCCCTCCGTTTCTCTCTCTCTCTCTCTCTCTCTCTCTCTTTCTCTCCCTCCCTCTATATCTCTCTCTTTTCCCCTTTACTCCTTGCCTCCGTCTATCTCTCTCTCTCTCTCTCTCTCTCTCTTTCCTTCTTTTCGTTACAACCTACGTTTTCCAGTTTCCTTTCTTCTTCTTCTTCTTCTTCTTGAGAAAAGGAAAATTCAATTTCAAAAAAATGTAAACTGTCTAGAGGGGTTTTTACTCCCTCCCTCCCCTCCCTCCGAATTCATCTTTCTCCTCTTCTCCTCTTTAGGTCTTCATCTCAACAGAGTCGTGCTAAGTCCTACCCCTATTGTAAGTAGAAAAGATCCTATTGTAATTACAGGCACTTGTTTACGTTGTCACGGGGTTATTTGGCCCGTGGCGAGGGGACAAATGAAAACACTTTGATTGAGGAAATTAATGAAAGTTATGTGTTTTATTATGGGGTGATTTATTATAACGAGAAATATCTATTTATTAAATTAATATCAACTCAAGATGAGCTACTTGTTCGCAACTTCGCCTAACTTCAGTGACCTATTGGGAACTGGTGCATTCAAGGCACTATCGTAAATGACTTAATCCATGATTACACACGCTACACACTTTTTCCAATAGCACCGATTGCATGAGCATCATGTGTCTGAAGATGCACCAAGCACAGCTAGCACAACCTGTCTAGGATAGGAGGGAGCCAGCATCCGTTCAGGATAAAATCCGCCCCGGGCGGGAATCGAACCCGCGGCCTAGCGCTTAAAAGGCAGACGCGCTACCAACCAAGCTAACTAGGCTGGCTGACTTTTTCCTTTTTATTCCAGGTATTGGTGGCTCCATAGTATATCCGGAAGGTCTGCTGTCCCGTGCCTCTGTAGTACTATCGTAAATGACTTAATTCATGATTTCAAAATATTTAAATAAAAAAAAAGTGGGAGCTGTAACTACTAAGGTCTTATCGTCTCGAAATCGAAGAGAGAAGGAGTCTTACACACACTACACACTTCTTCCAATAGCACCGATTGCATGAGCATCATGTGTCTGAAGATGCACCAAGCACAGCTAGCACAGCCTGTCTAGGATAGGAGAGAGCCAGCATCCGTTCAGGATAAAATCCGCCCCGGGCGGGACCCGCGGCCTAGCGCTTAAAAGGCAGACGCGCTACCAACCAAGCCAACTAGGCTGGCTGACTTTTTCCTTTTTATTCCAGGTATTGGTGGCTCCATAGTATATCCGGAAGGTCTGCTGTCCCGTGCCTCTGTAGCCAAACTATGCTATCAAGTAGGGGAAGACAATTACACCCCTTTCAATGCGGTTCTAAAGCTGGGCAATCTCACCAACAGAGTCGTGCTAAGTCCTACCCCTATTGTAAGTAGAAAAGATCCTATTGTAATTACAGGCACTTGTTTACGTTCTTTATTCAGGGCCCCCATTTATTTTCTTTTTCTTTTTTAATTTAATTTTTTGACGTTTTTTCATAATTAAGTTGTAAAAATGGGATTTATTCCTGTGGATATGTAAAAAAAAGTGTGTTTACAAGTTACAAAATGAAACTTTCTCTTCGAAGGTCTATACCTAATAAGGGCCTTCATTTTGTGGGCTAAAGGCCTTCTTGTTAACCACAGCATCACTGAAGTGGGTTACTATTTTATTTTTCACAGCCCTTCACCAAGATGGCCGACCTGGAGCTCAGCACATGGAGTATGAGCAGTACAATCTCCGTGCTGGGGTTCCTGGAAATCTCCCAGATAGGATCTCCGGCCGCTGTGAGTCGCCATCTAGTTCTCCCCCAGGAGAGTGGGGGTAATGGTGGGGCCCCTCCTGTGGACCATGAGGAGGAGGGGGGAGAGGGGAACACGCCCTCCTTCTGTGTTCTTCTTCATGGTGCTGTCAAGGTAAGATCCAAAATCGAGGACAGTCATGGGTCTTTTCCCCCCCTCAAAGCAAGGGTACTACATAATATTTTATCCTATAAAAAGATAAAATGGTTACTTAAATAAATTTAAATTTCCTCTGCCCCATTTTGTTATACATATTTAGGGTTATACATTCTATCCTGTTTTATCAGTAGAACAGAATCCTATTCTCCAGTCTAGTTAGCTTGGTTGGTAACGCGTCTGCCTTGTAAGCGCTAGGTCGTAGGTTCGATTCCCGCCCGGGGCGGATTTTATCCTAAACGGACAATGTTCGCTCTCGGAACGGCTTTCTCTTATTATGTCTTCCTTCTCTCTTTGATATTGGGACGATAAGACCTTAGCAGTTACAGTTCCCTCTATCAAACTCTTAAAAAGATAAAAAAAAAGAAGAAAAAATTAAAAAAAAAATCAGCCACTTTTACTAGGTTAATACGGAAATACGGTACTTGATACCGGATATTTCCTATCAATATTGTTGGATTCATTCAAATACCTATGTATAGTTATGTATTTTCAATTTTTAATTACAGGTAGAGAACTACGCAGCTCTATGTAACCTAGGGTCGGATTGGTACGGGATTCTCTATTCGTTTTCGAGACGATTAACTGCTAAATATTCCCGCTATCGAAAATATTGTCCGACTTTGAAAATTTGTCCAGATTCCAATACCTTCTTAAAATATTGTATCTTAAACAGAGTGTAATAGAAAGTAAAAATGTAAAAACATTTTCAGCCCACTCACCTTTTATACGTGTTGAATTCTGTGTTCATTCATATTTTCATTTTCAAAACATCTTGTAATCTTATCTCTCTCTTTCTCCCTTCCCCTCCCTCCGTTCCTCCGTCTCTCTCCCTCCCTTTCTCTCTCTCTCTTTCTCTCCCTCCCTCTATATCTCTCTCTTTTCACCTTTACTCCTTGCCTCCGTCTATCTATCTCTCTCGCTCTCTCTCTTTCCTTCTTTTCGTTACAACCTACGTTTTCCAGTTTCCTTTTTTCTTCTTCTTGAGAAAAGGAAAATTCAATTTCAAAAAATTGTAAACTGTCTGGAGGGGTTTTTTACTCCCTCCCTCCCCTCCCTCCGAATTCATCTTTCTCCTCTTCTCCTCTTTAGGTCTTCATCCTCCCTTCCTTTCTATCCCATCCCGAAGTTTTCCGTCTATCCAAATCTCTCGTGTTCATATCTTGTTCATTTATTTTTAAAAATAGAAGAAGAAGAAGGAGGGGGAGGAGGAGAAGACGAAGAAGACGAAAAAAAAAAGAAAGAGAAGGAGGAGAAAAAGAAGAAAAAAGTACTAAAAAGAAAAGAAAAAAAATCATCCTCTCGTAAATGAAATTCGTTCAATTAGGCTCGCTTTGCCTTTTCAAGGGATTAGAAAGAGATTTGCCTCAAGATTATTCCCAAGGGATTTTTTTAGGATCCTTTGGAAAATTTGGCCTATTGGCCCAGAAGGTACTTATTTGCTCCGTGGTCCATCCTCATGGTTAATTCAATGGCTATCAAGATCAGATATAAGTTTTTTTTTTTTTTTTAAAAAAAAAAAAAATTTTCTTTTTAAAAAAAAAAAAAAAAAAAATTTTTTTTTTTTTTTTTTTTTTTTTTTTTTTTTTTTTTTTTTTTTTTTTTTTTTTTTTCTCAAAAATAGTTACAAAGCAAAAGAACGTTGGTGAACTAATAATGAGTTATTTTTAAAATCCCTCCTTTTTCTACACCACAGGCGCTTTTGTTTTACTATCCAGAAAGCAAGTGGAAAAGAAAGTGTTAGAAAAGACATAGATGAAGCATTAAAAAGCAAAGATACTTTATAAAGAAGAGAAAATACAAGGGTCACCTCAATTTACACTAGTTTACTTCGAAAAGATGAAGTTTGTGATACAATCAGAAAGCAATATCTTAGAGAATTCAGAAGCCATGAAAAAGGAAGATCCTATTTACTTTCCTTATCCTATAGGAAGGAAAGTAATGTAATCGGGTCAAATTTTCGATGGTCAGTTTTTAGTGTCAAAACACGATTTTTTTTCTTTTTTTTTTATGTCATGGACACACCACACAAAGGACCAAGAAGAGTTCACTTGAATAATTCATCTCTGGTCAGCTTAGGTTATAGCTTAGAAATATAATATTTAAAAAATGCTGCTAGTTTCTCATGACCAAGCTCTTGAAGAAGTTCCTGACTGCAGAAAAGACTCGGTCAGCTTTGGTCATGAATGAGCCTAATTTTTACATTATTAAGAAAAAAAAAAAAAAAAAAAAAAAAATTGTACAGGGAGGAATAAGGTAGATTTCTTCGGCAGAAAAAATCTTTTAGGTTTTTTCCCCCTAAGAGGTTTGACAGAGGGATCTGTAACTGGCAAGGTCTTATCATCCCGAAATCGAAGAGAGAAGGAAGACAGAATAGGAGAAAGCCAGCCATTCCGAGAACGAAAAGTATCCCTGCAGGACAAAATACGCCCCGGACGCGAATCGAACCCGCGGCCTAGAGCTTACGCGACAGACTAGGCTGGCTAATCTTTAGGTTTACATTGAGCTATTTTTACTTACCCCTTTCAGGTGATCCTACTGACTGATGGCAATCTAGGCATGAGTTCCATCACAATTGAGCCACCTGTGTTTTCATTCCCCTGTAAACTCACCTCAGTACTG
>NW_007379456.1:0-51898 GCF_000475195.1 Diaphorina citri
TTTTAGTTATATTTCTTACCTCTTTATTCTTGGGTGATATTTTGTTTTTGTTTATAATGCGTACTGCAACATAATAATGATCAGCGAGTTTTTCCCGTATGACTGATGAGATGGCTAGGTATTTGTTGTTCATTTTAATATTGATGTGATCCAAGCAGGATATTTTGGGAACTCCATCCAATGTTTCTTCTCTAGTGGCCGTCCTTATGGCTGGTAATAGTGATGAGCTATACAACATATTAAGGTAGGCCGTGTTATTAGAATTCTTTTTTAATGTGCAAATATTAATGTCCCCTATCATAATAATGTTGTCACTTTTGTTCACTGCGTTTTCCATCCACCATTGAACATCTTCAATGAAATCATTTCGGTTTAAACTTGGAGCTCTATAAATCGCTGCTATGATAAATTGGACTTTGGTTTTACAATGGGACTTTCTATTACCCTTACGTATAGGGAACCTATACAAGGTAATGAGAAAGTATTGCAATCGGTCCAAACGTGCTTCTATATTGCTTTAATACTTGTTGCTGTTGCTCCCTTTTGGCATCCCTCCTCCCTTTCCATCTTCTTTCTCAAAAATAGTTATTTCGTCTGTGACATTTTGCCCTCAAACGACTCCGCAGGTAACCAACTATCTCTAATTTTTTTTTAGTTGAAAATAAAATGAAAATAAATGTCAGGAATTTATTGCACAACATAAATGGAGGACAATAAAGCTCCAAATGCTTGGGGGTAAATATTGTGTGATGTACAAAAAGTTTTCTGTCAAAACCATACACCTAGGAGGTAGGGGGTACTTACTGGACTGTCAAAAAGTTATAAAATAGCTATATGGTACTCTGTTTTGATGGAAAAGTCATATCACCTAGGAGGTAGGGGGTACTTACTGGACTGTCAAAAAGTTATAAAATAGCTATATGGTACTCTGTTTTGATGGAAAAGTCATATTTGTAATTGCAAAAAAGGGGACAGAGTGTGGGGGAAAAATAAAATGGAAATATACTGACAATGATATATATTTTTTTTTTCCCGCACCCCTTACGGTAGGTACCCTATTTTTTTCAAAGTTGATACAAAACTGTCATGCACAAACTCATATTGTGTGTTATAATATTTTCCAGAAATGAGCGACTCCAAAAAGGGGACAGAGTGTGGGGGAAAAATAAAATGGAAATATACTGACAATGATATTTTTTTTTCCCCCCGCACCCCTTACGGTACCCTATTTTTTTCAAAGTTGATACAAAACTGTCATGCACAAACTCATATTGTGTGTTATAATATTTTCCAGAAATGAGCGACTCCTCCATTAAAAACACATTTGACGAATGCTTTTTTATTCAGTCTGACAGTCATACAGAGAGTTGGAATTTGAGAATAATAATAGCCTTGTTTGAAATCGTTCGCGAACTGGGGATGGTAGGCTGAAATTTGCATTTATGCCATTTATGTAGGTATCTAAATGTAGATTCTACATTAACCATATTGGTTTTCTGTTCTGCTTGGAGAGAGATGACAAGGGCTGACGAAATATGAGAGACAGGACAGGAGCGAACTGGGGATGGTAGGCTGAAATTTGCATTTATGCCATTTATGTAGGTATCTACAATGTAGATTCTACATTAACCATATTGGTTTTCTGTTCTGCTTGGAGAGAGATGACAAGGGCTGACGAAATATGAGAGACAGGACAGGTGATTTCCACCTTTCTTTCCTTCTCTTTAAATTAGTTTCTCCTTTTTCTATGTCTATTTATCCCGGTGACTCTTCCTCGTTCTTCTCAAACATCCGTATTGTCATTTGGATGTTTCATTCGCAGACAGTTTAAATTTAGATGTTGTTCTTTTTCCATTAGAAAAGGGCTGGGGCTAGGGTCTCCAGATCAAATTTTTAAAAAGTAGGACATTTGGTTCCAAAAACCCGGACATTCCATCGAAAAAGCTGGGGCTGACGAGATGAGAGGCAGTAGAGGGTTGATAGCAGGGCTAATGTCCCGGAGATATATTTTGCAACGAATATTATTTGCATAAGGGTACATACCTACATTAAATACCCCAGGTATGTAGTTATCTTAAAGGTAAAGGTAGGTACAGGGAGGTAGAACAGTATTAGGTACATCCTTGTGCCTTTCTGGTGCAGCAACCTCATTCTGTCAGAAAGAAATGCAAGTGTGAGGTTTTTGATTGTCTTCATGATTTGATTTGTGAGTCTTTTGTGACATTGCTTGTGTTCCTTTTATTTTTCTTGACATGCATTTCTCCCCTTCGTTTTTCTTAACGTTTCCTTGTTTTCTTCTTTTTTTTTTGGCATTTTCGTCTTTTTTTTTTAACACGTTGAACACCGAGGCCTTTTTTATAGTTTTTTCCCATGTACATAGAACGAAAATTGGATTATTAATTATGTACAGTGTAGCTAGAACAGTATTAGGTACAGAGAAGGTACTATTCAGATTCTTCAGAATAAATTAAAGGGAGACAATTTTATTCCCTTTTACGGCCCTGGATAAAAGCTCTGAGGTACCTATACACCGTTGTTATGCCCCGAATTGGGAAATTTTCATTATCATTATTTGGCTTTGATATTGTGGAATGTTATGCATCAGTAGCTCTAGGCTCACATTGGATGCAAAACTGAAAAGAGATACGAGTACCTCTAAATATGAATATGAATACTGCAGTTGTTGCACTGACATAACTCTTGTAGTACCTAGAAACATGAAAAGCATTTTTAACCGAGCCAAACAAAGGTTTTCACTTTGATTTGGGATGGTGTATTTTGCTAGGTAGGCACCTATAGGTACCTAGGTATCTATTTTGTTTTACCCTTAAAGTTTCAACCTTCTCCTAGAAAATTTTACCTTAGTAGGTAGTTTTAATACCTACTTATAAATTTTGATACTTTCACAACTTTCTGAATTTTGAAAGTTCATTTAATTTTTGTGAGTTCAGTTGGAAAGTAATGTTAATTAAATCAAGTTTCAAACTTCACCTAGAAAATTTTACCTTAGTAGGTAGTTTTAATACCTACCTATAAATTTTGATACTTTCACAACTTTCTGAATTTTGAAAGTTCATTTAATTTTTGTGAGTTCAGTTGGAAAGTAATGTTAATTAAATACACAACTTTTGGTCTTTCAGAAAAATTCGACTTTAAAAGCGTGCATGTGTTCTCTAGAAGATTCTACATCAACATTCCCTTAACACCCCTTTTGCCATCTCTAATTTACCTCTACTCAACAGTTATTAAGCATCTGAGTTTCTTGTTGACTGAACTTCATTCAGTGAAGCCAAAGTACGAGTATTTCTGAGAAAGCTACATCTCAAAGGACACGGCTTACCATCTATTTGTGTTGTTTATGCCATGTATTTGTGTTCGTTATAGCATCTCTATTTTTGTTCGTTATAAAATTACAGCCCTTGGGGTTTCGTGAGCTCATCCACAACCCCTCCCCAGTGCGTAACAGTTGAAAGGAAACTTATTACGGAGGGAAAATGAGATGTGGCTGAAGGTTAAAGCCTAAAACATCTAAACAACATGTGAATGGAATAAACATGGCTGCCAGCTGGCGTTTTCTATGTTTCCACCTCCTCCTCATCTTCCTTCTTCTCCTTTTCCTCCTCTTCCTAATTCTGCTCCTTGTTCCCCTCTTCTTTCTTCTCCTACTTCTCTAATACTTCTCCTTCACCTCCTACTCTTCCTCTCCCGTCTCTGTATTAGGTACAGGGAAGGTACTAATTAGAACACTCCCAGATTCTTCAGAATAAATTAAAGGGAGACAATTTTATTCCCTTTTACGGCCCTGGATAAAAGCTCTGAGGTACCTATACACCGTTGTATTAATTTTTTTCATTTTCTGTGTATGTATAGGGCATTTGAGAAGTAAATACGAACTTCAATGTACCTACACAACCTGAAAAGTAGGAATAGTTTCACAAACGAAGATAGGATACGAGAATATTCATTGTGCACAAATAGAGGAAATTGGCAAATAAAGGGCAAAGCCATTCGCTAACCATTTATCCTGGACGAATCTAATTTTCAATACAAGCATCTCTAGATTTAGCAATTACCTTAGCAACCAATACAAGCAACAAAAAAGCAGTACTTTGTTTGAGGATAAAAGGAGATTTCAAGACCAAAGCCAGGAAAAATCTCCCAAGAGAAACCTTTATTGCACTCGATTAGAAAAATCCCTCATATCTTCATGGCTCCAATTGAGGTTTTCGTGCGACTCAGTAAGCTCGCGCTGACAGCTGAGTATTATATATTGCACTTCTATGTAAAGTCGTAACAAAGCGCAGTTTTATATAATTTGAAAAACAAGGTGTTTGCTGAATGGTGTGGTGTTCAGTTTCTGACAAAGTGCTGGAACAAAAAACTCAACTTACGTTGAGAAATTTAAACTCGAGGAAAATGCTTTGCTATGAGAAACGGCACAACGTTCTCAGATTGCAAAAGGAACATGGGAATTGCACAATGTTTCAGTTTCAGCTCGGGAAAATAGTTGTGCACGTTCCTTTGACACGTTGAAACTTCAATATGTATCGAGTTAGAATTGTATGAACTATAAAGTACCACTTTAGTCTAATAATTTCAACAGTGAAAAATTTCAAACTATCAGGAATTGGACGAAGTACCACTTTAGTCTATTAATTTCAACAGTGAAAAATTTCAAACTATGAGGAATTGGACCCAGAGATATCAAGTTTGTAGGTTGGTACTGAAAGAGGAAAATAAGTCTGTCTATATTCATTGTGCTTTTCCTGCCTTTATTTGGGAAATAGTTACCTTTTAATTTTTCTATGAATTGAAAATCATTCTAATGAAACACCCACATCCTATATAGTTTCCAACAAAGAAATAATCATCAGAATACAAACAATTTGACTGAAAGTTCTGTACAAAACAAGTTCCCCAATGAAGTATTCGAGAAAGCAAGAAAGAAGAAAAATGTTCGAGTTACATCAGACAAGCTCTTCGAATAGAAGGATTTTGTTGCAATGGTTTAATATGTTGCATCCGACATACAGTCATGTAAAGGCTCTGAAACATCGCAATGATTTCAACAGTTCAAAAATGTTACCTGATACGATCAATGAATAGTATTATCTCTAACAAAAGTATCAGTTACCTTAAGTGTATTTTGCATTTGCTACAATAGTACATATTAGGTTTTTATACTGTTCAATTTTAGGTTGCTAAATGACAGAACTTTTCAAGTATCTATTGAGTCTTTTAAGGTTGAAGGTAGGATCATAAAAACAAAAGTTCCAGGAATTTAAGGGCGCACTTTAAGGACATTTACCTTGGTAGGTAAGCTAGCAGACGACTATTTTTTAACCATCAGACAGTAAACATTTTCTAAACTTAACTCAATAACCCTTGTATCGTTCACATATTTGTAGGCAACCATTTATTGTGTCCAAAACAGGCAAAACGTCTTCTTATAGGGTTGGTTATGAGTCTTGTCAACCCTGTATGCATCTAGTACAATAATCGCTTCAGTAATAAATAGTCAGCTTTGTCGTCTAGAAAATCAGTGAATGCTGAAAGCAGAGGAGTAGGTACCTATTTTTTCAAAGACATGTACCTATTTACTTACCTTCTATCTTCTTCTCCTCTTTCACCCAAAGTCCAAGTTATAGCCAACTAATAACTTTTTTAATATGCACCTTTGTTTATTAAAACATCAACAACATTAGTATTAGTAATACCTACCTACTTACAGCAAGAACACATTCACTTTAACTGATATTGTTATTATTAATTATTTCTGTTAATACCTACTTATTCATCAGAACTTTCAGTCGATTTACATAATCCTCATTTGAAACACCCAACATATCAGGTGGAACATGTAGGTTTTCAGATTTACTTACATTTCAGTCAGAAGTGCAACCGAAGTAAATCGACATACTCAATTCTTGCGTTCTCAATAAGATGTTAAAGAGTACAGGGAACATCAAAAATTCCTTAACACTCAATCTAATCATGGACTTTTAACTTTAGAGTTTAGATTTACTTACATTTCAGTCAGAAGTGCAACCGAAGTAAATCGACATACTCAATTCTTGATGCGTTCTCAATAAGATGTTAAAGAGTACAGGGAACATCAAAAATTCCTTAACACTCAATCTAATCATGGACTTTTAACTTTAGAGTTGCTGAAATCTTAGTCATTCCTTGTATTCCTCTTGTAAAATTTTCAGGCTAACGTTAAAGTTAAAGCAAGCTAACGTTAAAGAAACAAATTGTCTCGCAAAGTCGTGGTACTCAACTGATAGGTACGTGAAGTACGAGTATAATTTCGTGTCCTAATTTGATCTTTATCTTCCATAGATAATACGATGCAGTTACACTAATTTCATGTCATTTAACTCTAGGTAGATCTTTGCATAAATTATTTCTTCATTTGAATAATGGCTAATCTAATTTGCCTGTACCAGACTTGATGAAGACCGATCGTGTATTAAACTTCGCTATTCTTCTTGTGCATCCAGCTCAAGACCTAAAACAATTCGGAATGGAATCAGTTCATAAGATAATGGATCATGCTGAGCGCTATGCAATGATATTTTGTGAAGACATCACCAGAACAGTTATTTGAATTTTGACGTAACACCAAGGATTCTAGGACCCACGATGGCCCCAGTCCAAGTTCTCCTAATCTAACTGTTTGTCCTCTTCGGTGTTAGACTAGCTAGAGCAGCGTCCACACTCTTAGTCGACGTCCGTATATCGATCGTTGTTCTAATAAGTGTAGACCCTGCTAGTACAGGGGTTCTCAACCTTTTAGTAAACACGTACCACTTGAAATTTTCAGAGATTTTGACGTACCACCTTATATTTATATATGGCTAGCAAGGTGGAGGTTGCAAGATCGAGACCCACTTATGACATTTTTTTAATGATGTTTCTTGATTCGTTCAATAATAAAATCACGATTTTTTTAGTTTCTTATCAATTATTTTGATTAATTATAGTCTTAAAACCCCACCATTCAACATTTTTTATTGTTATTATTAATATATGACTGCGTAGTGCGTACCACCTAAAATGTATCCGCGTACCACCAGTGGTACGCGTACCACCGGTTGAGAACCTCTGCTCCATAGGAAAAAAAAAGTTGCATTCAGAATATGGAAGTATTGAAGTTCTTTGCTTTAGCTATATTCTGTGAGATACTTATGTAGTGGTAATAATAATGATGACTACTTACTATAAAGAACTTCCTTAGGTCCCAGGTAGGTGCCTATTATTATGACTATACTACTGATACTGGGTGTATCTTTAACAGACTTGGATATTATTATGACTATAACGATGAACGCTTGATATCCAATACACCCTATAAGAAGTCAGGAGGAGAATTTATTTTAATAGGATTATAATAAATCTCTTACTGAACTAATTATAATAACTCTCGAGATCTGAGATGCTAGTAGGCATATTGTTGATAATAATATGCTGAGCTCTTTGTTGTGATGTGATCTAGACCTGTCTTGTACATCAATATTAGCTCGCTCCCAACTTCCTATTGGAACAAAGTTTCCACGACGATCTGGATTTCTTGTATTCATCATTACATTCATTACAATGTTAAAAGGTAAAGTTAAAATAAGTTTATATCTATGGAAAAAATCTCGTTTATCATTGGCCTCTGAAACTTTGTCTCTTCCATCAAAATCTACGGGAGAATAAACTTTTCGAACCAGGTGGGAATAAAAGCAAACTGTGGGATAAATTTCTGGGGGAAGTTTCGTTCGGCAACTCAAAAATCCCTCACTTCTCCCTCGACCGTTTTTGCAGTTCCTTTGTTTGCCCTAATCCTCTTTATGCATCTCTCTATCGGGAGATAGGGAGCATAGAACAAGATGGAGAAAGGGAAGGATAACAAATACTCTTTTCATTATATTTGGAGTAAAAAATAATGAGAAATTTCTGTCTCTTTCCTTTTACATTTGCTTTCTATTTGTCGTTTATTCAAATTTTCGTTTCTTCTTTCCTCATCCTTTTTCCTCAACATTCAATTTTCAAGTACCTACCTCTCCTTTCTCCTTTTACATTCAAAGTTATTCTATTGCTTCATTGCATCATATTACGATCATGTAAATTCATTCAGAAAGTCATACAAAGTATTCATCGTTTTCTCCAAATTGGCTGTGTTAGATATCTTAAGTATTAAGTAAGTACTTAAGTAGGTATTATTATTTTAAATGAAATTGCGGTCGAATACAACCACATCTTACGTCCTTATTAAATTGTCAAATTTTTGAATTCTAAATATTCTCTTTCATCACTCTTCATTAGTTTTTTACCTACTGTGCTTTGTCCATTCACCTGTTAGAAGGTAGGTACATAATATCCCTCTTTATCTAGGAAGAAACATAGTCTGCATCGTGAATCTTTTATTACAAGCATTTATATTTGAACAAAATTATCTGGTAACATATTTAACAATAAAATAAAATTCTCTAAAGCAAAATATCCACCTGCTGAACAGTTAAAACAATGTTCTTTTTTTCTGAAGGTAGGTCCTAGGTATAATGTATAAGCTTTAGAATATTTTTGTGCCATGCACTCGTAAAATTTACTGTCAGGTGTAGCCACGTAAATAGGTAAAGCGCAAAGTGTGTGAATGTCTATTAAATCTTAAAATAAGTGACATGCAGCTTTTGGGTCGTTAACTTTACGTTCAATGCTTGTCTTTATTACACCCAAGAGAGTACCTAACGTCTTACTTCAGACGTTGCTAAATTTATGAATTTTATTCCTTAGTGGTTCTTGCCTCACCTTAAAAACAAACGGAGTGAAAGCACAATCTTAGGAATTATCAAATTAACTATGATGTATCTATGTATTAAGTTAACCATGTATTAGGACTATTATTAGGTTTCCAAAAATAGATGCCTACTAGCTTTTACATCTAATTTTTCTGTTGATAGACTTGGTAATCAGTCTAAAATACTGTCCCTACTTACGTATACCTTTTGTGATGTATTACCCCCGGTAGGTACTACACTTACTACAGTGTAATTTTGACTTCTTGTTGGTCAAATTGTTTATTCAAGTTTGCGCATTTGCGCAGAAATTAACATTTATTTTAACCTTGAAATTGAAACCAAGACCCCGGGGGTTATAAAGGCAAGTGTTTTGTGTGCAATTCTTCTGCAATAAAGTTGCCAGGGAATGCAGACTTCTACAAAAAAGCATGAGATCCTGTTGTGATGTCTTATTTTAGAAAGTGTCTCTCGGTAAGATAAATTCTCATTTTTATTAAAAAATTAGGTACATAAAGAAAGAAGGAAGAAGAGCTCGAGGCTTGAAGAATAATTTGACAAGGTTGCAGCTTTATGGTTCTCCTCCTCATTCTCCTTCTTCTTCTCTTCCTCCTCCTCCGTCTTCTCTTCCTCCTCCTCCTCCGTCTTCTCTTCCTCCTCCTCCCTCCTCCTCCTCTCCCTCTTCCTCCTCCTTCTTGCTCTTTCTGTGTTGTCTGCAGTCACGTCTCAAGTTTCAAGCTCCCACTTGAGATTTTAAATCCCGTAAAGCACTCAAGTTGAGCACATTTCCAATTTTTTTTCCTCAAAAAAAAAAAAAAAAAAAAAAAAAAAACATTTCATCGCAATTTAGTTTTCATATCATTTAACACCCATATTTACCCACTTAACTCACCACTTACATACCTCGGCTAATAAAGAGAGAAAGCAAGGGAAAGAAAGAGATAGAGAAAGGGTAAAATAGAAAGAAAGGGGAAGAAAGAGATAGGAGGGGATAAGATAGAGGTTCTTTTTCCCTCCTATAAATTTCTCTTTCCCATAGTTTTCAACCCTTTCTTTCTTTCAAGTTCTGATTAACTTGGATTAAACTCAAAGGTGAGGGAAAGTCATTACACTTTCGTTTATCGTTTACTTATTGATTTAAAATTTTATACCCAATGGGCTCATATTTTCATGATGTGGAATTGAGATTTTCACTGAAAGAGAAAAGCAGGGGAACGTAGGTTCCTACTAATTTCAATTTTTATTAAACTTGATTCTATTAGAAATTCACCTACCTTTGTAAGTAGTGACCTATACAGATCAAATATTGCGTGAATTAACCTATTATGTATTGTATAAAGGGCTTCTAATAAGGACAATAATATTGTCGTCTCCACTAATTTGTAATATGTCTTCTCCACCAATAGTACCAATACACAGTTTCCATGTTCACTTCAGTAAAATTGTCATCTCCACCAATACACAGTTCCCATGTTCACTTCAGTAAAATTGTCATCTCTACTAATTTATAATTTCATATTCAATAATGTGAATTTGTCATCTCCGCTAATATTATGTCAGAGCTCAAACGTTTCTCAAAATGTCTTTTCACTTCTACCAAGTTCTAACCTTTGGCCCGGTTCTGTGGTTGCCATTGCGATAATAAGGTGCTGAATGTCCTACTTGAGTTATATCTTCAGGTCTAGGGTGCTATCAGACGTGACGTCATAATTATCTCTACTTGTTGTCTAGTTTTACAGGGTGAAGATATTGAGGTGATTTGTTCAGGATTTTTGTTTGAAAAGATCGCAAATAAAGCAGTTTTTCGCTTGACAATTTGACAGTACCATGGTTTTTGTTCCGGATTACTGCAGTTTTTCACTTGGTAATTTGTGACAGTAGTTTTTTGAAAGTACATAATATTAGGTTTTTATACTGTTCAATTTTAGGTTGTCAAATGACGGAACTTTTCAAGTATCTATTGAGTCTTTTAAGGTAGAAGGTAGGATCATAAAAACAAAAGTTCCAGGAATTCAAGGGCACACTTTAAGGACATTAATTTAACTTGTTAGGTAAGCTAGCAGATGACTATTTTTTAACCATCAGACAGTAAACATTTTCTTAACTAAACTCAATAACCCTTCTATCGTTCACATTTTTTATTTTATTTAGATTTATTATAGTGTGCCAATAAATCTAAATAAAATAAAAAATGGTAGGCAACCATTTATTGTGTCCAAAACAGGCAAAACGTCTTCTTATAGGGTTGGTTATGAGTCTTGTCAACCCTGTATGCATCTGGTATACTTAACAGTACTTGATAGTTAGGTACAATATGGTTCCCCGGCGGGTGTTATCTAGCATCTCTATTACCAAGGTAGCTACAATTATTGCCCAACTCTCCCCTATCTAACAAGACTTACGAGGTCTGTCAAGCCATCGTCACGTCACTGCGGTTATTTCAGTGTCTAATTAAACTCCTCTCAAAAGATTAGTGTGACATCTCGCGGTTTTGCGGTTAGAGATGAAACTTCAAAGGTTCTGATCGAATCAATTCCACTATCAATCGATAATGGTTATAATGAGAGGTCACTGACCTTTGATCGAAGGTCAGCAATTAAACTCCTCTCGAAAGATTAGTGTGACATCTCGCGGTTTCGCGGTTAGAGAAGAAACTTCAAAGGTTCTGATCGAATCAATTCCACTATCAATCGATAATGGTTATAATGAGAGGTCACTGACCTTTGATCGAAGGTCAGTGACCCTTATAATGGACCTATCGATTAGGGGTCAGAAATGAAATACCGAGGTATGGAGAAACGATTTGTTTCGCAAATAATAAAAGTAGATATTATAATCATATATGATTTCAATAGACTTACTCGTTCTTAATACATAGGAGTCTGATGTAACAGTTTTAAATGCCACTTGTCATGTTTTAGTGGTTAGCTGGTTATTGCTGACTTTAGAAACTTTAATGCTTTGTAAGAATTTAGAATCTATCTCTTTATTCAAACATGAAAGTTCTATTTTCATTAGAAACCCGGCTACCTATACCTATCTGCCTCTACCTAACTTGCATAATTTACCGTACTCTTCGTTTTACCAGAAAACATAATTTTCATGTTGGTATTTCCCATTTTTAGTGACAGGAAAAACGACTGAAAAATATTGTATCCTCGTAATTTGTAACGTCAGAATTCAGGATGAAAATGTAACTTCGGGATAAATTTACGAATACAAGAAACACCTCAGGAAATGAGACAATTATTTTTATTATGTCTACAGATTCTGCTTTCCTGAGTTATGAATACGCCAAGAAATTCAGGGTGATTCATTAGGAAATTTATAGGCAGGTGCCTTAAATTCCACAACCTCCGCGCCGGCCGGCAACAAATCTAGTACTAGGGGAGAGCGGAGCAAGAGGGGCTACAAATTAGGTTTATTTTCATGAAATACCCTGTAGCTTGTTGGTTTATAACTAACAAATTGGTAAAATTAGGAAATATCTGGATGTTTTATACTTTTATGTGGGTATTTCTACGGTTCCTACCTAAACTAGGTAGAACTTCTTCATAATAAAGAAACAAAGAATAGGAAACGAGGAATGCTTTGATCATATATGATTTCAATAGACTTACTCGTTCTTAATACATAGGAGTCTGATGTAACAGTTTTAAATGCCACTTGTCATGTTTTAGTGGTTAGCTGGTTATTGCTGACTTTAGAAACTTTAATGCTTTGTAAGAATTTAGAATCTATCTCTTTATTCAAACATGAAAGTTCTATTTTCATTAGAAACCCGGCTACCTATACCTATCTGCCTCTACCTAACTTGCATAATTTACCGTACTCTTCGTTTTAACAGAAAACATAATTTTCATGTTGGTATTTCCCATTTTTAGTGACAGGAAAAACAACTGAAAAATATTGTATCCTCGTAATTTGTAGGTAACGTCAGAATTCAGGATGAAAATGTAACTTCGGGATAAATTTACGAATACAAGAAACACCTCAGGAAATGAGACAATTATTTTTACCAGAAAACATAATTTTCATGTTGGTATTTCCCATTTTTAGTGACAGGAAAAACGACTGAAAAATATTGTATCCTCGTAATTTGTAACGTCAGAATTCAGGATGAAAATGTAACTTCGGGATAAATTTACGAATACAAGAAACACCTCAGGAAATGAGACAATTATTTTTATTATGTCTACAGATTCTGCTTTCCTGAGTTATGAATACGCCAAGAAATTCAGGGTGTTTCATTAGGAAATTTAGGCAGGTGCCTTAAATTCCACAACCTCCGCGCCGGCCGGCAACAAATCTAGTACTAGGGGAGAGCGGAACAAGACGGGCTACAAATTAGGTTTATTTTCATGAAATACCCTGTAGCTTGTTGGTTTATACCTAACAAATTGGTAAAATAAGGAAATAACTGGGTGTTTTATGTGGGTATTTCTACGGTTCCTACCTAAACTAGGTAGAACTTCTTCATAATAAAGAAACAAAGAATAGGAAACAAGGAATGCTTTATAATCGTTATTTATTATTTCCAGTAAAATAATGAAACTTTATACATTATTCTTAGGTATGCTTTTTTCATACCATGAATTTTCCAGGTTCAACTTTTGCTTATAAATCTCTTACGTACGTATCTAATAATAGCTTTTGCTAATATCAACCTAGGTAATACCAACCACAGTATACGAGTACTGTAGTATTTGATACACCCAAAGAATGTATCACACATGTAGCTGACTCAAAACCCACCGTGTATTATGGACAAATGAACGTCGGTGGTGCAGTGGTTAAACAACTTCAGAGGTGTCAGTAGTGGTTAGCGCGATGGACTTCGGATCTGGAGTTTGTTGGTTCAAGTACCTACAAGTCCCTTAAAAAAATTAACGTACTGTATCAATTGGGGAACGACATTTGTGACAAGCATTTATGCTAAGTCACTCGAAATGCTTTCCTTAACCTTCAGTCTGTTAGATAGAGGTATTTGATACACCCAAAGCATGATACACCCAAAGAATGTATCACATATGTAGCTGACTCAAAACCCACCGTGTATTATGGACATATGAACGTCGGTGGTGCAGTGGTTAAACAACTTCAGAGGTGTAGTGGTTAGCACAGTGGACTTCGGATCTGGAGTTTGTTGGTTCAAGTACCTACTAGTCCCTTAAAAAATTTAACGTACTATGTATCAATTGGGGAACGACATTTGTGACAAGCATTTATGCTAAGTCACTCGAAATGCTTTCCTTAACCTTCAGTCTGTTAGATAAAGCTAAGTACAGTTAGATAAAGTTGAGGACATTTAGATAAAGTTGAGGACAATTTCACAGAACTCGGGTGATAAAAGACGAAAGTCACGAGGGAGCTTTAGGCAAAAACACACAAAAGCTGAAAGCATACAAAAGAGAAAAATATACAAATCCCCCGACCGAGCTAAGTACAGTTAGATAAAGTTGAGGACATTTAGATAAAGTTGAGGACAATTTCACAGAACTCGGGTGACAAAAGACGAAAGTCACGAGGGAGCTTTAGGCAAAAACACACAAAAGCTGAAAGCATACAAAAGAGAAAAATATACAAATCCCCCGACCCCCCAATAACCTAAAGTAAATATGTAGTCTTTCCCATAGCAATTGAATTGTAAACTGGGGGGGAGAAATGTAAATAGAGGCATTGTAGAGGAAAGAATTGTCTAAATTGTAAGCCTTGGCAATAATGTTGACCCTCAGTACAACGTCTGGAGATTTTTTTTTTATTTTTTTTTTTTTTTGTATTTTAGTAATAGTGTTATTCTGTTATTGACATTATTTGCTTTCCGATTTTGCTTCATCGCAAGAGAAATATCTCAGAATAGTTAAGTACAATACCTACATAGTTACATACCTTATACTTATCAAGATCAGTCAGGAATCAAATAAAGTGAAGATTATCATTTTGCTGTGATATCATCTCCGATGGGTACCCTGGTCGGACAGCTCTGGAATAGAGGATTAAACAGGATGTAAAACCATCATTCAATTTTCAATACTCTGTAGAATATTGATGGACAGGAAAACGGAGAAAAATCCAGGGAGACACAAGTAAGTCTTCATGTCTACAAATAGATGGTTGGATTTCTGCAGTAAAACGTGAGGTAACTCGGAAATTAAGGGACATACATAGGCTAAGCTGTACCTATATAAATACCTATCAATTTTCAATACTCTGTAGAATTGATGGACAGGAAAACGGAGAAAAATCCAGGGAGACACAAGTAAGTCTTCATGTCTACAAATTAGATGGTTGGATTTCTGCAGTAAAACGTGAGGTAACTCGGAAATTAAGGGACATACATAGGCTAAGCTGTACCTATATAAATACCTATTTACCTAGGTACATAGGTAATATCTACTCAACTGCACACTCAAAACATCCCTTGAGAATTATGTACCTTATTTCATTTGTCTCAAGTACCCAAGTACATATCTACTTAAATATTCTTATACTTACTTACCTATATACATCGTAACTTTTCTCTGTATACTTTTATAGTTACTTTCCAACTAACTCTTAAAAAAAAGTATAGGTATTAGTTCTAATTGAAAAGTCAGGGTCGAATAAGTATATTAGTGCTTTATTTAGACTGTCAAATTAGGACATGTAGTCCCTTTATCTCAACAGTTTAATATTACACCACTTTATTTATTTAAATTATAAAATGATCGAATGATCAAGTAGGTAGTGAAACTTTCGAGTTCTTTAATCTTACGGAATGGAAAATCGGTGAGTTAAAACTTAGAACTCAATTCTTTCGCTCAGTCAGCATCAGGTTCATTCAGTTCCTCTGTAGCTACATCATTGAAAGATCAAAGATGATTTAAGTTACCTGTCAGTACATCAAACGTTTAGACATACCGACAATAAAATCTGTACATTGCAGAAGTTAAATGATTCGAAACTTTCAAAATCACAAAAAATGACACAATAATATCTCACTGTATGGCCGTACTGTTATATGGCATTATATGGTTATAATATGGCCATGGAATGCTACGTGTTAGCCTGTTACTTTCCCTTACGAATAAAGTATTGATAACACAATACAATGGAATTTCAATGTAGACCCATGTTGGTAAGCCGAGGGTTTTTATTGACAATATAAATTGTATATATATAAAACTTGCATCAAGAAATCATATTTATTTACCTCTACGGAATGATGATACAATGTTCGAAGAAAAAAAAAAGTTCCTCAGTAGGTAGTGGGTATTCAAAATGAGAGGTCACTAGTAGTTGAGTCAAATTTGGTTTTCATTCAAAAAAGCTCCAATGCCTACTACCAATTACTTGTCGCTACAGTTCTCGAACCCTTACCCTGAGGTCCCTTACCATTGAGTTAAAGTCCGTAATAGAGATACAAGTAGGTAAATAGGAGTCCCTCAGCCAGACTTAAATAGGAAACTACCTAAGTAATTATTTAATGAACTATATGCACAATGAATTGCAATTGCACTTCCCTTATTCGAGAAAAGTAATTATGTCCGTAATAGAGATACGAGTAGGTAAATAGGAAACTACCTAAGTAATTATTTAATGAACTATATGCACAATGAATTGCAATTGCACTTCCCTTATTCGAGAAAAGTAATTACCAGCTCTTCATTCTGAAGGATTATTTGTAATTCAAACATCGAGCAAAAAAATTCCTATAGAAACTGGAGCATTTGTAAATTGGATAAAAGGTCAGAAGGGGAAAAGGGAGATGCTGATTGCTGACTACTCTTGAAAAATTGTTCATCCAAACAGAGAGGAAATTGAAAACAAATTGTATTTCTTCCCACTTCATCATTCATTCAGTTGTCGAGGATTTTTCGTAAATAATTTAAATTTGCTGGGAAAAAACGGGAAAGATTGTCCGTTATGGTTCTTCAGAGGGAGGGAAAATAAAGTCGGGGATGAAAACTAGACATGTTGAGGGAGAAAGAGAGGGATAAAGTTTGACAGGGTTTTTAATCCGGGATTAATCCCTTCCTTTCCCGCCGGAACTTCGCCCATAATAATAGTAGACGTTAAATAAATGATAGAGATGTAGGTACCGTACTTACCATTTACCTAAACGTACAGCTTTTACATCCTTTTGGATTTTGAAAATTTGAGATCTTTTTATGGGTAGGTATCTGGATGTAACCACTCTTTTAGTACATGACCTGTTGGGTGCATCTAACAGAGGAAGACTGCAGCAGAGCACCAAGTTAAGCACATATTAGGTGAGAAATCCATGTAAAATGCAAGTACAAATAATACTAGTTCTTCCATCATTATTTTTCTGATAGGTACATATCTGTATAACATATACCTACTTAATAGAATACGTGGTGTTACATATGGTTTGCAGGTATAATACCATTATAAGCATCATTGAGTTTTTTCAGCAATTGTTTAACAATGTACATACACCTAATTCACCATAAAATCTGGTAGTAATAGTAACTGAATGTGCTACCAAAAAACTACCAGATAAAGAACAATACTTATATGTAGGCTTGCCAAATATCCAAAATGTCGATTCGGGACGCGAATCCGCGAACATAATTGCCAAATCCGCGAACATAATCAGGGAGAAAGAGAGGGATAAAGTTTGACAGGGTTTTTAATCCGGGATTAATCCCTTCCTTTCCCGCCGGAACTTCGCCCATAATAATAGTAGACGTTAAATAAATGATAGAGATGTAGGTATCGTACTTACCATTTACCTAAACGTACAGCTTTTACATCCTTTTGGATTTTGAAAATTTGAGATCTTTTTATGGGTAGGTATCTGGATGTAACCACTCTTTTAGTACATGACCTGTTGGGTGCATCTAACAGAGGAAGACTGCAGCAGAGCACCAAGTTAAGCACATATTAGGTGAGAAATCCATGTAAAATGCAAGTATAAATAATGCTAGTTCTTCCATCATTATTTTTCTGATAGGTACATATCTGTATAACATATACTTACTTAATAGAATACGTGGTGTTACATATGGTATAATACCATTATAAGCATCATTGATTTTTTTCAGCAATTGTTTAACAATGTACATACACCTAATAGAAGGTGCAAATAATGCTAGTTCTTCCATCATTATTTTTCTGATAGGTACATATCTGTATAACATATACCTACTTAATAGAATACGTGGTGTTACATATGGTTTGCAGGTATAATACCATTATAAGTAGGCTTGCCAAATATCCAAAATGTCGATTTGGGACGCGAATCCGCGAACATAATTGCCAAATCCGCGAACATAATCGCAAAATCCGTCGTAGGTATGTTTCAATTTCAAAGCCAAACCCATCTAGTTGTGAATGTGCTGTGGAAACTGTAAACATCTACTGGAATTCAATAGTGGTATAACATTTGATGTGAAAGGACCAAGTTGTTAAAAATCAATAGGTAAGCTACAGTCGCTCCCGATAAGTAACAGGGCATTTCAACTCTTAGAATTATTAATTACGGACTCCTTTGGGTTCTAAAGTTCACCGTAGATTTTTTTTTTCTTACATTTTTGAGGATTTGATGGCAGGATTCTCACACAGAGCTCTTCCACCCAACCAAAGGTTGCCTTCAGTCTGAGTTATTGAGAGAAAAAAAATAAAGGCCCTAATTATGTGTCTTAACATTTCGGAATTTTGCTTCTTAACATTTCGGAATGTTGCTTCACATTTCGGGATTCTGCTTCGATCGGACCAATTTTAGGAACCTCTGTTCTACCCAGTCTCTCGACCAGACAGTTCTCCAGTACTCAGCCAGATAGTATAAACTTACCTATATAAAAAATGTCAAGGTACTTTATTCATTTCATACATGAGTGAGGGAGGAGCTCCCAGTGGTTCTGCTAGATAGAATACCAGGCCCACTACAGTTGCCCATGATGCTGATAGATAAATACTTATACCTATTGTAGGTAGGTATGAGTAAAATATAGATGCACCGAGCAAAATACAGATTCGTGCTTCTACCTATATTGCTTTAATACTTGTTGCTGTTGCTCCCTTTTGGCATCCCTCCTCCCTTTCCATCTCTTCCTCTTCTTTCTCGAAAATAGTTATTTCGTCTGTGACATTTTGCCCTCAAACGACTCCGCAGGTAACCAACTATCTCTAATTTTTTTTTAGTTCGAAAATAAAATGAAAATAAATGTCAGGAATTTATTGCACAACATAAATTGGAGGACAATAAAGCTCCAAATGCTTGGGGGTAAATATTGTGTGATGTACAAAAAGTTTTCTGTCAAAACCATACACCTAGGAGGTATGGAACCATGAAGCGGGGGGTTCCTTAAGGCCTTATTCACGCAGGCAACATGAAGCATGTTGCAGTGAACCATGTTTCAAGGCAACATACACACATACAGCATTCTTTTGAGCATTGGTAGGGCCTTTGGTATGATCCGTATGTATATTTCTATTATCCTTTTTGGAATTTTCAGGTGGTAGTGGTAGGGAATGGGAAACGGTACAATGTCAGGCAAATGTTCCACTTCCCTATTCCCCACCATGACCAGCATGAAAATTCAAAAGGAAAATACAGCTAAACAGTCGTCAGTCCCGTCCGAGAGTTCCCCTTAGATCAATCCCCATTGGAACTCCCCTGATCCCATTGTGGATTACCTCGCCCCGGGGTCTACTGCTCTGAACTTCTAGCCGATCCGTTGATCAAAGTACAATGCAAACAGCCTAGCACTGTTATGTTTATTGTGTGCTAATGAGAAATAGCTCTCCACTTTTCCTTTCGAATTTGTTCAAGTTTCTTGCTGAATGACTATGATGTAGTGATGCTTATGTAAGCTCTAATCTAGATTCTTATTTTTCCTTTCGAATTTTATTTGTTCAAGTTTCTTGCTGAGTGACTATGATGTAGTGATGCTTATGTAAGCTCTAATCTAGATTCTTAGCATTCTTCTCGTATGTAGCTCGTAAATTAACTCAAGTTTAATCTGAACAACATAGCTATAGCTTTTTTCATGAAGTGCGTGTAAGGATTGTGTATTCAAATCTACCATGCGTGCAGCGTGATGTAAGTAGTTATTATGTTAATTACGACCATTTTATTATCTTTCCGAAAATGCAGTCGATTTTTGATCTTTTAAAACGTACGCTTGACAAATTGTACAAAACTCCTTGGTTAGGTTAATAGCTTTTTTCATGAAGTGCGTGTACGGATTGTGTATTCAAATCTACCATGCGTGCAGCGTGATGTAAGTAGTTATTATGTTAATACGGCCATTTTATTATCTTTCCGAAAATGCAGTCGATTTTTGATCTTTTAAAACGTACGCTTGACAAATTGTACAAAACTCCTTGGTTAGGTGAAGCCTGCAAAGAGGGTTTATCCGGTTTACACATCTAAGCTATCTTCCCAATTTCCTATCTATTAATATTGATTGAGTGCAGAGACAATAAAGGTTCAAGACAGGATTCCACAAATCTCTCAAAAGGCCTGTCATAATATGTATTGTAGCTTTTCGTTTTCATTCCCGTAGCCATAGCCACAGCCGTACATTTCATTTTAAGGCACGTTTGAAAATTCAAGGATTCCTTTGTTCTTATCCTAACTTACTATTAGATTATTATACTTTTACAATACACTGCAACTTGTTTTATGTGTGCAAAAGTTATCTTCCCAATTTCCTATCTATTAATATTGATTGAGTGCAGAGACAATAAAGGTTCAAGACAGGATTCCACAAATCTCTCAAAAGGCCTATCATATTATGTAGCTTTTCGTTTTCATTTCCGTATATTTCCGTAGACGTAGCCACAGCCGTATACATTTCATTTTAAGGCACGTTTGAAAATCAAGGATTCCTTTGTTCTTATCCTAACTTACTATTAGATTATTATACTTTTACAATACACTGCAACTTGTTTTATGTGTGCAAAAGTACCTACTTGATTTCCACCTTTCTTTCCTTCTCTTTAAATTAGTTTCTCCTTTTTCTATGTCTATTTATCCCGGTGACTCTTCGATTTCCACCTTTCTTTAAATTAGTTTCTCCTTTTTTTCTGTGTCTACTTATCCCGGTGACTCTTTCTCGTTCTTCTCAAACATCCGTATTGTCATTTGGATGTTTCATTCGCAGACAGTTTAAATTTAGATGTTGTTCTTTTTCCATTAGAAAATTGACTTCTTCCTCATTCATATTGCATACCCTTGTGCCTTTCTGGTGCAGCAATCTCATTCTGTCAGAAAGAAATGCAAGTGTGAGGTTTTTGATTGTCTTCATGATTTGTGAGTCTTTTGTGACATTGCTTGTATTCCTTTTATTTTTCTTGACATGCATTTCTCCCCTTCGTTTTTCTTAACGTTTCCTTGTTTTCTTCTTTTTTTTTTTTGGCATTTTCCTATTTTGTATTCCAAATACCTTCATGAGTAACGTACTCTACAGGTCTACAGTTTACACTTCTCAAATCGTATGCTTGCTGAAGATTAGATTCAGGTGACCGACCCCTTTCAGTAATCCACTATGCTAAGATAAGTACCTACACCTACAGATACATGGATTGGGTACCTATTTAGAAAAAAATAAAAAGGAACCAATAAAATATATTGTGGTTTGATCAAGCTGAGATCACCGAGAAGGTGATTATTCTGTAACAGAAAAGAAAGGATATCCCTCAATGACCCATAGGTACTTGCCTTAGGTTTTCCAGCTCATAAATTCACATCAACAATGTTCATAATTATAATAACCACCTAGGTATCTGACGTTCTGACTTGATATTGAAATCTGTGAATGAAACCTTTCATCATAGACTAATTATTAGCGTACTGCATATACCATTTAACCGTTTCCCATGCATAAAAACATGAAACGATTGGTCAATCAGAAGTCAAGTATTCTGAAAAAAATTCACCATTGATAATTTAATGTGTGAGGATTACCTGCGAGATAGGCAATATAGCCACTTGCGTGTGTAAAAGTAAAAGTAGACTCACTTGAAATATTGCTAATGTTGAGCTTGTTCGTGATGTTGATGATGATAATGATGATGACGATCTTACAACACAAGAAAGAATGTTCCGAAGTTGCACATGTCTGCTGTAGATCAATGAACCTTAGAACAGCATATCCACCTGAAGACTGAACCTTAGAACAACGTATCCACCTGAACCTTGTTAGAAATTAATTAGACTGTAGACCTTGTTCGATTTAGCACACAAAGGATGAGCTCTTGAAATTTGTAGTGTTCTCATCACAATAGGTAGGTATACTAAGTACTCATCTCTTTAAGTGCCCATAGAGCCCAAGACATTAACCGTACTAAAACTCAGGAGTAAGAGGAGTTAGAATTACACTAAAATTATGGAAAAGAAGGAGGAGCTTTATGAGCAATAAATCTGCCGCGCTGTAAAACTGTGACAACAAACATGCTGATTAGTACTAGAAGAACCCAAAACGCCCGGGGCCCCTACAAGTAGTTATTCTGTGGTGATGCGCTTCTCTTACTTTCTGTATTTGCACCATATTCCATGTCCTCCTAGCCGACATTTCCAAGCAGCCTTTTTGAGGTCCAATGACGCGGTTCAATCTCACCTAGATAACAATGGCAACAGAAAATACTATTACCGTGTTCAAAAGAATACCAAGCCACCAACAAAAAATACTAGTTAGTAACGTGTTCAAAAGCATACCGAGCTCTGCTCTAGCCGAGACACACATAACTTCTCAAATATGGAGCACTTGTATTGTTCAACCAATGCCGCGTTTGTTCCAAACAAGAACTAAAACGTTTACATAGGCAAACACTTGGAATCATACTGTTGGTAGAGTGGTACAACGCAAACATGATCATTGTATATTTGAAGTGAATGCTGCACGTTGCTGTATTATATTCCTTGGTGAATAATATACAAACCCAAATACCATTATGCAATCATTCAGGTTGAATCAGGCAACTTTTTAGCTCAGGTGTTTGGTGAAATGCTTGTCTGAGTTGCCTGTCCTGCTTTTCATTTCTTCTCCATGTTTCTTCCCATCTCTCTCTCCCTCTCTCTCTCTCTCTTTTCCTTTATTTTCCACTTTCATCAATCAACTAGTTTCCTTTCTTCGATCCCTTCCTTTTCAATAACTCAGTTTCCTTCTATTGACAGCATTTGTGTCGAAAAGTCTGGAGGCCAATCTTTATTTGTCACATTGTAAGTTTATCTTACATGCTATTGCTATCGTACTGTAAGAGGAAAAGAGGGATATGTTTCACATCGAATCCTTGCGGAGCATTAGATTTTGAATTTGTGGATGCGACCTATCAGATTTGTGGATGTGACCTACCTATAAGGTAGATTTTCCAGTGTTTCAGCGTAAATAGTTTGCTGGTGATCTGTTTTATGAAGGCTGTCCTCAAGTGTTTCTCCTGAATCCGATCCTATAACACCAATTCGTTCATCATAAGCACTCCGCTATATGAAATCACGTTTCAATCAAACCAATACTAACATCATCACGACATTGCCGATTTGTTTGTATTATATCTCAGCATGACTTTAATTATATTATTTTGTAGGAAATAGGTAGGTATGTAATAGGTAGGAAAGTAACAAGCACTCCTACCCATCTACCTACCTGGATGGTTAGAGACCACCATTCTGGTGTGTGACGGACAAAAGGAGGTAGGTTATGTTTTCTGAAAAAAAAATGTTCTTTTTTATTCACTGCTAAGAAATCCTGCCCTACTATTATTCTTAGATTTTCTAAATAGATGGATGTTATACCTTGATTACCTTGGTTATCATTTGATTAATTACCTATACTTGGACATAGGTAGGTACCTACCAATATTTAACCATTTCCCTAGATTTTCACTGGATTCTTCCTTTGGTAGAGTGTTTGATAGATTAGGGAGTAAGCTTAGTCATTGTTTGGAAAATGATTTATATTCTTATAGGTATTGATGGAAAATGAATGACAAGTACCTCATATTCTGATCAACAATCTCAACATGTTGGTAACAAAGGAACACACAAACACACCCTGGGTATTTGACGGATTTGAGGAAGATTTTCCTAGCTTTTTTTTTGAGCCTACCTAGAGACCTATTGTTTTTGGAGAGACCTATTGTTTTGGACAAGAGTTGAATTTCCATTTTATTACCTTATTTTTCATAAACAATAGATTGATGATATTCTGGGACAATGCATGTAGGTAATCTTTTTATAGAACACAAAATAAGATGTAGGTACCTACGTTCGACGTCACAATACGTACAAATAATGGTTATCCTTTACTGACCTAGGTAATGTGTATGGACGCTGTTTAGGTACTAACGCGCTGGAAATCTAAAGGTAGATACACACTGCCATCACGTCACGTGAGCTCACGTGACGTGATAGTAGTATGGCTGTCCTGAACGAGATTATACCTACAATATTATGGGAAAACTTTGAACTACATCTTTCTTACTCTGCATGAGTTCACGTGACGTGATGGTAGTGTGTTTCAACTTTAATTTCACTGTGTTTTCAGGCTATCGTTTTCTGGTTTACTCTCACACCGTTCCCAAACCTTTTTTTTTCTACGCGGCCCCTTTTTACTTTCCTTCTTTTAAATTTTGAACGCTCCGCGTCCCCTTTACTATATATTTTGTGTAATCTTCTTTGGGGTTTTGAAGTCCTTCAGGGGCCCCCAGTTTGGGAATCACTGTTCTAGAGTCTATAAAGCCTCTTGTGGAATTCTGGAGCAACGTTTCACGTCCCAACTCTTCAACAGGAAATTAAGCTCCTTCAATCACTTAAGAACTTGAAGTATCATTTCGAAATCTTGAGCGCTTCATTTTTACTCCATTTTTCTTTCCCTCGTTGATAACTTCATCTAAATTTGGATAGGATATTTATTTGAAAGAACGTGTTTCTCAACTTTTCCAAAAGGTGAAATGTTTTAAAAGGTTAACTGTGTCACGGTTCGTTGAGTTATCTCGTCCGCTAGTTGACCCTTATCGTCAAAGTCTGGAGCACAGTTGACAACAATCAGCTCAGCTTGGATATTGGTACCATTTGTTTGGACATTGGTACCATCAGCTTGGATGTCGGTATCATTTGTCTTATCCCAAAGGTCGCCTGTGCACTCCATGAATTCTGGATTCTTCACATCCAGGGACCCGAAATCGATTGAACAGTTGGAGCTGCCACTATTTGGTGAACAGTTCGTATCGGTGACCAGCAGTACGAGAGAGAACAGAGTGTTCAGTTCATTTACGATCTGGAGAATGAACTTCATCTGAAATGACTTGGGTATTCATCATAAGTAGTTTGAAATTACTTGGGTATTCATCATAAGTAGTTTGAAATTACTTGGGTATTCATCATAAGTAGTTGAAATGACTTAGGTAGGTATTCATCATAAGTATAGTTGAAATGAGTTGGGTAGTTTGAAATGACATCCTTAGTATTTTGAAATGAGTTGGTACCTATTCTTCATTCTGAAATCAGTCCGAATATTGCTACCTCAGTTCCATATATGGCACTCCAATGTGCTCCAACATGAAAGCCTCCTAATCTTTTTTAAAGAAGATTTTTTTTTTTTTGGTTTCGGAGAAAGCTTACGATCTGTTCTCTGTGTCATAGGTAAGATAGAAAGCACTTTTTTAAGAGGTTTGATAGACGAAACTGTAACAGCGAAGATCGTCGAAAGCACTTTGGAATTCAATATTCCCTGACTAGTAAGTCTCTTTTCAATTATGTCAGGGAATTTATGACAATAAAGCGCACTATTATATACCTATTTATTACCTATATAATCAAAAATATGAGACCTTGGACTGCTGGCTGCTGGGTTAAAGGGACTTTTCAGTCCTATTCGGGCACAATAAGCAAGTCGTATATTGTATTCTATGTATTTCATTCTAGCTCTCCCATACCCACTAAAGGTACAGTGTTACAATGGAGTAGCAGTTTTATTTGAAACCCTTCCACTCCCTGCTCCCCAGGTCACAATGTTAAGGGAGGTCGAGGCTGGAGAGATTTTGATTAGGTGACCCAGGCAGTTACTCCATTGAGAATAAATTGTGATAACAATAACAAAAGTTTTGTGGTGATGGTGGAAAGGGGGAATACCACGTCCACTTGAACAATTTAGGGCTTTGAAGAGAGGAACAAAAGTTTTGTGGAGAGATTGAGAGAGAGAGAGAGAGAGAGAGAGAGAGAGAGAGAGAGAGAGAGAGAGAGAGAGAGAGAGAGAGAGAGATGTTGTTGTTTTGTTGATGGTGGTTGTTGTGTTTTTGTTGTTGTAGCGGGTTTAGCTTGGCCCATTAGTGATAATTATCAAAACAAATAAAACACATTTTTGTCCGTCATACACCAGGATGGTGGTCTCTAACCATGTTTAATTGGCTCATCCTGAACCACAGTCAACCATCGCATCGTGAGTATCTACCATATCTTTGGTGACTCAATCTTTTTATACAATGTGTCCCCTCTCTAAAGAATGTGACAAAAAGTATTTTATTAACGTCATGAAAAATGAATGGAAATAAACCAATGTTAGACAGTGCGACGTGTGAGATCAACATTATTACGATGGGTCATGGAATCCCTTACCATGTACGAGTACAATCAGAAACCTTGTTATTCTTGTTAAAGATAAAGGCAGTATTCCAACATCAGAGATGCAATGAGGCTGCGACTACGATTTGGAAGATAAGACGTTTTACAATCGAATATGTTATTGAGCTGAGTGCAGTGTTACTGTTACAAAAATAACCCTCTGAATTCTCATCGAGAAAAATAGGAGGTTTGATAGAGAGAGCTGTAACAACAGATCTTGTAGTAGTACCAAAGGCAAAGATGGAAGGAGGACAGGGTAGGAGAAAGCCCTTCCGAGAACGAACCTTATCCGTTTGAAATAAACTACATATTACCCTCCGGGCGGGAGTCAATAAACCACCATGAAACCCACCGGTGGGTTTCATGGTGTTCAACGTGTTAAGCAAATCTAACGTTTAGTTTGTCTAACTCTAATAACCATGTGAAAGGCTTTACCTTGTTGTACCGACTTTCATGAAACACATGGCCTAAAAAGACCTATAGAGGTAGGTAAGTCTAGGAACAAAAGTTGAGCCAATCGTATAGGTATATATTTCTATATGCATCAGCATCTTGAGTAGGTACGTATATGTATCTAGGTACTTATTCACATAATTTATTAATGTTCAGTAGGTAAAGTGCACTAGGTATTCCTCTGTAGAAAGTTTTGTATAAATATCAAAGTCTTGAAAACTTTCAACAAACTCAAAGTGTGACTTGGATGTTGAATAGCTATATATTTCTATATGCATCAGCATCTTGAGTAGGTACGTATATGTATCTAGGTACTTACTCACATAATTTATTAATGTTCAGTAGGTAAAGGGCACTAGGTATTCCTCTGTAGAAAGTTTTGTATAAATATCAAAGTCTTGAAAACTTTCAACAAACTCAAAGTGTGACTTGGATGTTGAGAGAAAAAAACCTACCTTCCCACTCCCCCATTTTTATTTACTTCATGTTTCAAAACAAAAGAACGATCCACCTTGAAAAAAAAAAACACACGGTTTTTTGTGTGCAGAAAAAAAAAGAAGTCAACTTAACATTTTTTACTTTCTATTACTACAGTATAGCGGAGCTATACTAGTAATGAAAGTATTGCAATCGGTCCAAATTTTCAAAATCGGGAAATTTAATTAAGGGACAACACTTTCAGAGTTAATTTCTTGGCACTCGTTCTCTTTGGAAAAAGTTCTCTATTCAGCAAGCAGGGTTTTTGTCCCACAATCAGGTCGTTTAGTTAGTGTTGTACGTGAGTAAATCTCAGCTAGAAATGATGAAAGAATGGCTGATTTTTCATTTCGACAAAAATGAAATAGGTTCCTTCAGCATATGCTGTAGCCTGAAACCCCTATTCAACATGTGAAAAGATTTTCTTCTTTCATTTAATTTTACTCGAATACATCAAATCTCAGTGATGTACTCTACTTCACAAAGAAGAGAAAAATGTAAATACGTAAATAGACACTAAGTTGGTACATTGGTAGAGATACCTACCTTGGATGAATACCTACCTACTTGCAAACTTGCATGTTGGTAGGTGGTTATGTAAATATTAAATTGTAAGAAATGAAGAAATAATAGGTACACCTACATAATTATTTATTTTATTCTAAGTTTTCTTTGTGTTACGTTCTTAGTCCAAGACTCTATTAGTTACGTATCTTTACAGAAAAGTGGATAAAATACAAAAGGTAAAAAATAAACGCAAGAAAGGAATGAAAAAGAAAGAATCGCCTGCCTTAAAAATTTGTGTAACATTAATGTATAGCACATTGCATAAGTCATTTTATTTTCAGGCTTTCATATAAAATACTGTCGACTGGAGATTGAGCTAGCTGTTTAAAACAGTGTTTATGCTGATTACCAACATACTTTCTATTACCTATACAAGTCATTACTAATAATTTATATAGATAGGTACAGATAGTTAATACTTACCTAAGTAGCTAGGTACCTACCTACTTTACTAAAAATTCTCATTCTATTGTGAATTCTGTCTGATAAACCAGAGAGACAGTAGGTAGGTACCTACTTGTCTGTCAGATCGTCTGCCTTAATCAGTAGGTAGGTAGGTACATCTACAATAGGCTATAAGTCTGGGTAGGTCTATGTTGCATACGTTCTCACAATGAGACAGGTAGGTACCTATAGCTGGGAGCCTACCGTCTGTAAGCTGTTCTCAACTTTGGTGTCATTTCCTACTATGTTCCATTTTTTTGGATGGGCATTGAATTTTTGAGCTTCAGATGTATTGAACCTTTGAAGTGAAGTAATGTTTATGTACCTATTTAAGTATTTACATTTCTTGAATATTAAATAGTACTAAAGAGTACCTTTCCCCCCAGCAGTCTCGGATTAAAAAAAAAAAGAGAGAAAATTAAATACCTCGGTTGGGGTTGAACCCACGCCCTCTTGATTACCAGGCTAGCTTGTTGCAGACTGCGATATCACCTATACAAATTGCCTTTTGCTAGTTTTACTCCCCTCGAAAATCTCTCGATACCTACCTAGAGTGATTAGGCCCGTAATTTGAGTACTGCTGTCGTATTGAACCATAAGTTCTTACTCAATACTTTCTGATCAGCTGATTGGTTCTTTGACTAGACTGTGAACTTCCAACTATTAATACAGGGTAGTTGCGTATGTACCTACTTTTCCGATCCCCCGACAAGATGGAACCGTATTGAAGACTGCGGGGGACCCACAGGGAGAATTGAGGGCCCTAAAATGTATGATGTAGGTACTAAAAAGAGGTAGGTATTTGCTCAATATTTTTTTTTTTTTTTTTTTGAGGGGATTCAACAAAGTCAACGTAAGTATATCAATGTACACAAAAAGCCCAAAGTGGCTGAGGTCTAAGACAACCTTACCTTGAGGGGAAGTGCTGTTCGAATACGAATACATCAGCAAAAGCTGCAAAAGTTCTCGGATAACCGTGGTCTTTTGCAGACAAAGTTAAAATGGTATTAATTAGGTATGTTTATTAGAAAATCGCTTGCGGCAGAAGTGAGCCAGAGCAAGTTCCAGTAAGTGGGAGGGAGGCAAATTAGTAGAGATGCCGGAACTCCAAAGAGGAAATTTAAAATTGAAGGTCGGCGCGGCGCACTGGCTGGCGGGACGAGAAGGCGGGACCAAAAAGACATTCTCTGCCATTTAACCTCGGTATATATTCTAGAATTTATTCTGTACACACCTCCCTCTTCTGTTTGAAACCTTCTAAACACTAAGCATACTGTGGCACAGACTACGGAGAGCCTTATTAGGTAAACACACTTCTACTTGTGAGCATCGTAAGTGAAACTGGTTGAAAAACAAGACGCGAAGAAGAAAAAAACAACAGAAAACAAAATTATTTATTATTTAGCAACAAAGCCGTGTGTGAGAAAGCAAAATAAACAACGAAAATAAGATAGAAAATCGATAAAATTGATAGATCTAATGAATAAAATAAATACATAGAACAGTAACTTCAATAAGAAATATAATTTTTGTATACCTAACATCAGCCCCTCTAATTTTGATAAATCGACAGTTAACTAATTAATCGTGTGAGAAAAATTGCCCCTAAATTGAAGCCGGATAAAATCACCCCTAAATTAGATCCGGATAAAAATGAACCTATGATTTCTTAGTATACCAACCCCTATTACCTATAGAAAGTTGCCCTTGCAATTTTACCGAAACCAGCCCAGTAATTCCTTTGATTAATTTTGCCCTATGGATTCTTAGTGATAAAGATCCCAGGATTTTTTTTTAGTGTACAATATTCTAAAGTTTAGTTCATAGTTCTAAGGTTTAGTCACCTCTACAATGAGGTATCTTTGTGATATGCTGATAACAATCCCCTATAATTGTGTAAATTTGCCTGAGGATTTTTTTCGTGAAACAAGCCCCTATAATTCTGTACCTACTTACATTGTGCCTTATGCTTTCTTAGTGATACCAACCCCTATTACCTATAGAAAGTTGCCCTTGCAATTTTACCGAAACCAGCCCGATAATTCCTTTGATTAATTTTGCCCCTTGGATTCTTAGTGATAAAGAACCCAGGATTTTTTCTAGAGTACAATATTCTATTAGTTCCAAGGTTTAGTCACCTCTACAATGAGGTATCTTTGTGATATGCTGTTGGTTGTGTGTGCAATCGTCCTGACGATCTGCTGTGATCAAACGATCGGGAAAGGTAAGAAGGGAAAATGAAGGGTCGAAATTGGGAAACATTCTATCTAGTCCGCCTTCATGGTTTCGTTGATATGTAGTTTGATGGCCATCTGAATTATTATCATTCAATGTTCGACTAATACTATTTCTCTCTCTTTCTCTCTTGTTTGAAAGGTTTTATTCCAAGGGAGTTTTGGCATCTCCACTATCTCTCTCTCTCTTTCGTTCTTTATTTCTCTCTCCTTCCCCAAAAATTGATTAAGGAGTGTCCAAAATTAGTCGACGAGGTGAATCTATATAGAGTATGTAGTCGAGGCAATGGTGGACGGTTTAGTCGACATCGATCGATGGCCAGTCGACTATGTGTGAACACACCTTAAGAAATCTCTAAATCCAGTCCTTGTTCACACCTATACGCTTGATCTTAAATCATAATCATAACTTTATGTATTTTTATCTCACCACAAAACCTTGTTCAACTTCTCACCCACACACACCACCTCTTCTATTCTCACAACCAGTTGTTTTCTCTTGGCTCTGCTTTTGACCAGGGCCGTATTTACGAAGGGGGCCAAGAGGGCCTGTCCCCGCTTTACCTATAGGAAGGAAAGGATATAGGATAAGGAATAAGGAAATTATAGTAATTGGCTTAAACTTTCGATGGTAAGATTTCTCTAAATCCAAAGAAAGAACGAAAGAGAGAGAGAGAGTGAGAGGGAGACAGAGAGTGAGAGAGAGAGGGAGAGAGAGAGAGAGAGAGAGAGAGAGAGAGAGAGAGAGAGAGAGAGAGAGAGAGAGAGGAGAGAGAGAGAGAGACTTTTTTTTTTGAGCCACGTACCTAGAGACCTATTGTTTTGGACAAGAGTTGAATTTCCATTTGATTACCTTATTTTTCATAAACAATAGATTGGTGATATTCTGGGACAATGCATGTAGGTAATCTTTTTATAGAACACAAAATATGATGTACGTTCGACGTCACAGTACGTACAAATAATGGTTATCCTTTACTGACCTAGGTAGTGTGTATGGACGCTGTTTAGGTACTAACGCGCTGGAAATCTAAAGGTAGATACACACTGCCATTACGTCACGTGAGCTAAGTGACGTGATAGTATAGATAGTATGGCTGTCCTGAACGAGATTACCTACAATATTATGGGAAATCTTTGAACTACATCTTTCTGACTCTCCATGAGTTCACGTGACGTGATGGTAGTGTGTTTCAACTTTAATTTCACTGTGTTTTCAGGCTATCGTTTTCTGGTTTACTCTCACACCTTCAGAGATAACAATCATAGAATGCAATTTTCGTTGAAATTTGTATTTGTAAAATATTTATTTGAAAGAACGTGTTTCTCAACTTTTTCAAAAGGTGATGAAATGTTTTAAAAGATTAACTGTGTCACGGTTCGTTGAGTTATCTCGTCCGCTACTTGACCCTTATCGTCAAAGTCTGGAGCACAGTTGACAACAATCAGCTCAGCTTGGATATTGGTATTGGTACCATTTGTTTGGACATTGGTACCATCAGCTTGGACGTCGGTATCATTTGTCTTCCCAGAGGTCGCCTGTGCACTCCATGAATTCTGGATTCTTCACATCGAGGGACCCGAAATCGATTGAACAGTTGAAGCTGCCACTATTTGGTGAACAGTTCGTATCGGTGACCAGCAGTACGAGAGAGAACAGAGTGTTCAGTTCATTTACGATCTGGAGAATGGAATGAAAATGAGATCGGTTATTATGTTAAGGCGGTCTCTTCTTGATCTCTTAGGTGCCACGTCCATTTTAGTTTAGGACTATTGCACAAGGAGATCAATTATTGACTAATACAACCACAAAAAAGTCCTTTTGTACTTACTTAAACCTACGTCTTGGACAACGCTTTGGAGAAAATAATGTCAATTGAATTATATTGAACAATTTGATTGGTGGATTGTAGACTGTAGAACTTAGATTAAGATGAGTCAGATCATGATCATGTAGGGTAGGCACTAATAACAAATAGGTTTGTTTTGGGCCTTTTTTTTATAGGTACCACCAACTGCACTTTACGCTTCAAAGGATGTAAATAACAAGATGTTACATTTACCTTGGTGCTTGCAGACTTTATCCTATAAATGCCGAGTTGATGAGTAACAGAGTGTCCCTAGTTCTCGTTAATATCATGCAGAACAATATCAGCAAATATTTTGACTTTAGGATCATGCGTGTCTACTTGTTTAGCTGGAGGATCATACTTATCCACGTCTAATATACAACTGGAAAATCATGCGGGGCCATTTATTTAGAATCATTCATATACACTTGATTTGTATCATAACTACCTACCTTTTCTTCTCTGCTGAGACACCTCGTTGGCGTTCCTCTTGGAACATTTCAGTTCCGTGATTTTGTATCTCGGGGTCACCCAGGGTTGGTCCCATATTATTATTGTCAATTTTAGTGGTTGTTTAACAATGGGGGCGATTTTACTGATGCAAATTTGTAATGATTCTATTTGTTCCAGGTAAGATCCAATTGACGGCAAATCTCACCTCCATCGGCATTGGGACGTTTTACTGAATATTATTCTAAGGACAGACAGTCAAGTCAAGATTAATTGAAGGGGTTTGACGCAAAAACAACTTATAACTCATGTCGTTTTTGCGTCAACCGCAACCACCTCAATTTGGGACATGAGGTAAGTTCTCATTCGGAAGTAGATCGAGCAAAGTAGATTATTTTTAAGAGCACAAACTTGATACAACTGCTCTACTGAGTCTCCTTGATAAAGACTGACTGTCTACTTGATAGGTAAGTAGGTACATACTGCAATACAACCACAAAAAAGTCCTTCTGTACTTACTTAAACCTACGTCTTGGACAACGCTTTGGAGAAAATAATGTCAATCAATTGAATTATATTGAACAATTTGATTGGTGGATTGTAGACTGTAGGGCTTAGATTAAGATGAGTCAGATCATGATCATGCAGGGTAGGCACTAATAACAAATAGGTTCGTTTAGGGCCTTTTTTATACCACCAACTGCACTTTACGCTTCAAAGGCTGTAAATAACAAGATGTTACATTTACCTTGGCGCTTGCAGACTTTATCTTATAAATGCCGAGTTCATGAGTAACAGAGTGTCCATAGTTCTCGTTAATATCATGCAGAACAATATCAGCAAATATTTTGACTTTAGGATCATGCGTGTCTACTTGTTTAGCTGGAGGATCATACTTATCTACGTCTATACAACTGGAAAATCATGCGGGGCCATTTCTTTAGAATCATTCATATACACTTGATTTGTATCATAACTACCTACCTTTTCTTCACTGCTGAGACACCTCGTTGGCGTTCCTCTTGGAACATTTCAGTTCCGTGATTTTGTATCTCGGGGTCACCCAGGGTTGGTCCCATATTTTGACGGTGCACTCATTGAAATCTGGATCATCCCTTGACGCTGCACTAAGACTGATGGCGCAAACATCATTCTTGCAGTCAGTTCTGGCGACTTGCAGCTTAATCGTGTATAAAGATCCCGATACAACCTGCAAAACGATATAAAGGAGCGTAAAGTTCATATTCCATATCTTTAGTTGTTGTTGTTGTTTTGTTGATGGTGGTTGTTGTGTTTTTGTTGTTGTAGCGGCTTTAGCTTGGCCCATTAGTGATAATTATCAAAACAAATAAAACACATTTTTGTCCGTCATACACCAGGATGGTGGTCTCTAACCATGTTTAATTGGCTCATCCTGAACCACAGTCAACCATCGCATCGTGAGTACCATATCTTTGGTGATTCAATCCTTTGATACAATGTGTCCCCTTTCTAAAGAATGTGACAAAAAGTATTTCATTGACGTCATGAAAAATGAATGGAAATAAACCAATGTTAGACAGTGCGACGTGTGAGATCAACATTATTACGATGGGTCATGGAATCCCTTACCATGTACGAGTACAATCAGAAACCTTGTTATTCTTGTTAAAGATAAAGGCAGTATTCCAACATCAGAGATGCAATGAGGCTGCGACTACGATTTGGAAGATAAGACGTTTTACAATCGAATATGTTATTGAGCTGAGTGCAGTGTTACTGTTACAAAAATAAACCTCTGAGTATTCCAACATCAGAGATGCAATGAGGCTACGACTACGATTTGGAAGATAAGACGTTTTACAATCGAATATGTTATTGAGCTGAGTGCAGTGTTACTGTTACAAAAATAACCCTCTGAATTCTCATCGAGAAAAATAGGAGGTTTGATAGAGAGAGCTGTAACAACAGATCTTGTAGTAGTACCAAAGGCAAAGATGGAAGGAGGACAGGGTAGGAGAAAGCCCTTCCGAGAACGAACCTTATCCGTTTGAAATAAACTACATATTATTACTCCCCGGGCGGGAATCAAACTCGTGACCTAGCATTTACAAGGCGGGTACGCTGCCTTCCAAGTTCCAAGCCAACTAGTAAAAAAAGTAATAATAATTAAAAAAAATCGATCTTACCTGACGAGTGGCAGAGACAACTTTGAGGAGTCCCAATTTCTGTTTGGATCCAGAACCTTCACTGATTGAGCTGACGGCATACTGGGACGCCATCTGAACATAAGGATCATCCACGTTAATGTGGGCAGCTTGTCCAACAATCGTCTCCTTGGGTTTAGCCAAAGCATGGCCACACCACAGCAAACAGATTGCAAGGAGATACCTGAAGAAATAAAAGGAATTTTAGTTGTGCTAAGCATAAATGCTTGTCTATGACTTTACTTGGACTCGAACCACCAACCTCCAGATGCAGAGTCCATCGCGCTAACCACTACACCTGTGAAGTTGTTTAACCACTGCACCACCGACGTTCATTTGTCCATACACGGTGAGTTTTGAGTCAGCTACATATGTATGTGATACATTCTTCGAGTGTATCATGCTCATGATTAATTCACCGGGTATGGAGTTGATATTCAAAGGTGACTAAAAAAAGTTCATACCTACTGGATTCACGTAACTCGTTGCAGTCAGAAAAATTAATGTTCTTAATTGAGATAAATTACCTGAAAGTCCATCGCGCTAACCACTACACCTCTGAAGTTGTTTAACCACTGCACCACCGACGTTCATTTGTCCATACACGGTGGGTTTTGAGTCAGCTACATATGTATGTGATACATTCTTTGGGTGTATCATGCTCATGATTAATTCACCGGGTATGGAGTTGATATTCAAAAGTGACTAAAAAAAGTTCATACCTACTGGATTCACGTAACTCGTTGCAGTCAGAAAAATTAATGTTCTTAATTGAGATAAATTACCTGAAGAAATACATTTCGTTGAGTGCTCAATCAGACCACAGTATAACACGTATGAAAAGCAACAATCAACTGAACGTATCAAAGTCGCAAAACTCATAAACAAACATTTGCCTCGGGTTTTACTCAGATTAGAAACAAAGTCGACTGATAACCAGTGTAGCTTATCGTAAACAGTTGATTTTGGGGTTTATCATCATTTATGTATTCCTTGACTTATGCTACATGTAGGTTGTATGTGCATACCCAATTGATAAGAGATTTCCTTGAAATACATATAAAAACATACGCAGGTAAATAACATGACTAAAGAAATGGAAATAAAGGGAGGTGTGTACCTACTTGTGCCTCAGTACTCAGTATGCGTATTAGAGGTAATTAATTAGAATTGGGCAAACACATCAATCAAGTCTTTGAGGAACTGAAAAAGTACCCGGGGAAAGTACCTGAAAATATCGATCCATTTCACATTTAATACTTTTTACAATATACTTTTTACACTCACTCACCTGTGAAAACTACCTTATCGAACTTTTCCTGATCTAATTTGGAAACTTTCAACACAGAAAGCCCAAAATAAGGCGTGATAATTCTCAAAGTTTTCTTGTTTCCCATTTTTCAAGATTTCTTGTTTCTTTTATCCTAGATTTCTTCCAAGTTTTCTGCAAAGCTGTGTTATTTTTATCAGAACATAAGGAGGTAGTAGGTAGTCTTCGGGTAAAATCTGTGAATGGTGATGAGAGAAAGGATGAAATATTTTCTTAGAATCTAATGTACCTACAGCAAACTTGAAACTTGGTATGCAAACTGAGTGCCTTTTTTTCATGAAACACACGTAAGAAGTATAAAGAAAGAATATAAAAATAAATTTATGGAAAATGACACTTGGAGAAATATTACTTACATCCGGTAACGGGGAGGGTTAGAATGTGTCAAAATAAATTCCCTTCTCTGAGAGTATGTGGAAAACCCTATTGAATTACACACGACTTGGCCTTCATCTGAAACGAAAATGAACACTCACTCTCCCTTCTCTCAATCTATCTGTCGACTTTTTTCATTGTATTTCAACTTGCTAAACTTCTGTGACGGATAAAGGAGATAAAAAAAAAATAATAATAATAAAAACTACGGAGACAGAAAAAGGAAATCTTATTGAAGCAACACAATAATCACAATATGTAGGTAGATACTCATAGAGAGATTTCGCATCCTGTTTTTTTCGGTATCGGGTCCGATGTTCGACGAGTTTTGGTTTCTGCGCATGACACACATTATGGGGTTTTGAACACGGGGATCGGAATTACGATGTGAATTACACGAAATTACACGGGGATCGGAATTGAACACGGGGATCTAAATGTAGGTCCTGTACCTATTATATTTCTTTTGAATATTTTCCACTTCACTCCCCTCCAAGTCAAACTTGAAAACTTATGAAGAAAGTGGAGCAATACAGAAACCAACAATTTTATTTTTCTTTTAGGTGTACCCATTTATAAACCAAAGTTTATTTTCCCCTACATTACGGGGATCGGAATTGAACACGGGGATCTAAATGTATAGGTCCTGTACCTATTATATTTCTTTTGAATATTTTCCACTTCACTCCCCTCCAAGTCAAACTTGAAAACTTAGGAAGAAAGTGGAGCAATACAGAAACCAACAATTTTATTTTTCTTTTAGGTGTACCCATTTATAAACCAAAGTTTATTTTCCCCTACATACACTTCTGGAGGAAATAGGAAACTTTCAAGAAGTTTCTGTGTATGTATGTTCCTCTTATGCATTCCTCCTTTCCTGTTGAAGTTCAAATTGATCGGGAATTTATTTTCAATTTTAGCGATTTTACTGATGCAAATTTGTAATGATTCTATTTGTTCCAGGTAAGATCCAATTGACGGCAAATCTCACCTCCATCGGCATTGGGACGTTTTACTGAATATTATTCTAAGGACAGACAGTCAAGTCAAGATTAATTGAAGGGGTTTGACGCAAAAACAACTTATAACTCATGTCGTTTTTGCGTCAACCGCAACCACCTCAATTTGGGACATGAGGTAAGTTCTCATTCGGAAGTAGATCGAGCAAAGTAGATTATATTTTTAAGAGCACAAACTTGATACAACTGCTCTACTGAGTCTCCTTGATAAAGACTGACTGTCTACTTGATAGGTAAGTAGGTACATACTGAGACTATTAAATTTGTTCTAGAACAGCAATTCCCAAACCTTTTTTTTTTCTACGCGGCCCCTTTTTACTTTCCTTCTTTTAAATTTTGAACGCTCCGCGTCCCCTTTACTATATTTTATGTAATCTTCCTTGGGGTTTTGAAGTCCTTCAGGGGCCCCCAGTTTGGGAATCACTGTTCTAGAGTCTATAAAGCCTCTTGTGGAATTCTGGAGCAACGTTCGAGTATCAGTAATCCTGTATTTTTGTACTCAAAAAATAGACTTGCAAAAAAAAAAAAAAAAATGGTTTGCACAATCGTCAGAACAGTTATTCAGAGCCGCCCAGGATAGAGAGCAACGTTCAATAGGACACGGTACCACAAGAAGAAGAAAAAGTAGAGAAGACCATGTTTAGACTGCTGGGAAAAAGGGACTTTTGAGCCCCATTCAAACAGGATAGACAAGGTATTTCATTGTAACTCTATTTTCGATGTCTAGTTTGTTCTTATAATGCTTCCGACCGCGTAGCCAGCAGAAACATTGAGTGCACCAGTTCCCCATGGATCACTAAAGTTGATCAACGTTGCGCGTGGTTCATGACATCCAGATGGGTAACCATTAGGGCATTCGCGTCCTGCTGCCTTTTTAGCGGCCCTACTCAGGGTAGTGAGGAGTCGGGTAGCTTGTCGCAGAATGGACGATTAAACCCTCGTCCGGCACCCCTAAATAACTTGGCAGTTTTTCAGGGAAAACCCTATCGAACAAACTTTGATGACACTATATCTACCGCAATCAGATCGCGCTCCTTTGACCTGTGTTATGATTGGATCTCATATTTCTTGATAAGAGAAGGGGGCAGTTAGAATTTATTGATCAATAGACTGAAGACAAACCAAATGCCAAGAAGCCAGGAATTTCAAGGTCAACAGATACCTTTTCCTTTCAATATAACTTTTCCCTTTTGCACCAAAAGGATAACGAACAATGTCGTAATTCAATAGCATTTTGATATCAAACCATTCATCTGCACGTAGATTACTAACGATACCAAGGACTAGAGATCAGTATATGGCTAATAGGTTACAGAATCATCTTCATGAAGAAATGTTAGTACCTTTTCATACTTGATGCTTGCATAGTAGATAAGACCTATTACATGGTAGATATTTGGTATTTCAATATGTACTCGTACAACGTACATGGTTAGATGGGGAACGTTTACTTTTAAAATCTTGATGTGGAACTTATAGCTACTTTGATGGGTACTTGACTGCATCAATGGGTAATGTGAATGTAATATGGGTAATGCATGTAATGATACATAGAATTCTGGTTGTGACACGCTAAAATTTTATATTTAATTTCTTTTAACAACCATTAATGGTAGGTATCATTTTCAAAAGCAACATATTTATCTATCCACAAATAGATCAGTAGATCAGTTAGTAGACAAGTATATTTTAGGTAGGTAGGTAGGTAGATCTTACATTCACAATGTAAGATTTTCACCCTAGGACTTCAAATTCTTTTCCCAGCTCCAAGTTTCTGCTAAAACATGTAAAATCCAATCTAATGTAGAATCTTAGAGATACCTAAATAAATTACAACATCCGAGAAAAATAACAAAACTTGTACCTACAATATTAAATTATACCTAGTAATCTCAGCATTTTCTTCTCGAGTTTCCATAATAATTAAAAAAGTTTCAAATACAGTTAGCATTTCTCTGTCTTCATTATTTTCAATATTTAACCCAACCATGTCTCTTTTGGGATGGAAATTTTGTTCGTCGCAAAACAGATTCATCACAATGACAAAGTGGATGGAAAAAGTTCAGGAAATTGAAAGGAAATCCATGTCCCGGCAAATGGGAAATGAAATTTAAATGGAACTTTCGTCTCTCCTTGTAATCAAGGGATATACCTACCTATTTAATTATTTAGAGCTAAAATACTCTCTTCAAAGAATCCAATTAACTCAGGCTATTTTAAGCTCCTTTAAATTACTCGAGGACATTTTTCAAATCATTATTTCACATTTCAGTGTCTTTAAGATTCTTATTGATTAATCCAGTTGAATGAGTTTTAAACTAATTATCATTTGTTTCCTCCTCATCCTTCTCCTTATCTTCCTCTCTCTCTCTTCTTCTTCTTCTTCTTCTTCTTCTCCCTTGATCTCTCGTTTGCTTGTTCTCTATTTTTCCTACTTTTATCTTTGACATGTACAGTGTACACAGCTGCTAAATCCATTCTGAATTTCTTCTAAGTTCAACGTGGATTATGTAAATCTAAACTTGTTCTCGCCTTTGATCAACCGTACTAAGCTTACAGACCCACCTACAAAAAGAAAATAAAACGCGGAGACACTCAAGGTCTTTCGAAACTTGAAGTTTGTCTAGCTGATAAAGAAAAGGAATAAATATTATCATAATGAAGTTGAGTCTAAAGTTTTAAAATAATAACTTTTATTTTTAATTTAATTTCAACTCGAAAGACATCAACTTTCTCTGGCAGAAGATGCATAATTAAGAGGAATAGGTACTTATGTATTCGAAATTTATTATATTATACGTTAAGAATACAAATGGCTGAAAATCTCAGTGTCAATTGTTCGCTTTTGAGGGAAAGTTGATGGCATGAGGGATTAGCTGATCCTTGGTGACTTTATATTGAGGTTGCAAATTAAAATCCTGAAACCGCGGTTCTACATCCGACAATAATAGAACTATTCCCATAGGAGTAAAAAAACGTCCGGGACAGAAAGAACTTTCAGCCTAAATCGAATCCTTACCAATTTTTAATTACGATTAAAAGAACTGTAAGAAATATAAAAGAAATGTAAGAAATGGGACTTTATCGATGACACCTTTTCCAACGTCCTTCAATATTTCTCCACAGCAACAGAAATAGGTAGCACTCACCACTCAGTCACATTCAACATTCCGGAGCGGACTGACCTTTCTAGCAATCCTGCATGAAAACCTCATAGTCAATTAGCCAGGTACTTTACTTTTTTGTAATAGGTACCTACTTAGGTAGGTACCTATTACCTACGTCCTACATCATATAGGTACAATGGTACGTATTAGGTACATATGTAATTACCTGTCGCTGTGGTGTTTACCAGCCTCCGAAGAATTCGTTTATTCTCCGCTTTCGGTGTAAAACATCCTGTCTGAGCTTGTGGCTTTTAAACGAATTAGCTAACTTCCTAATTGGTGCTGGGGATAATTGATGCAGGCATTTCATTAATTATTGTGGGTTCACGTACAACTAATTATGAAGGGGTTTGAAGTGTTTCCACAATGTGCTAACATTAAGAAATCCTTGCTGAATAGCGACTGTTTCACGAGTATTTTTCAATATTTTCAAAATTGGATTTGACACCCTGGAGACTTGGATCGTGAGAATATCAAGCAACTATTATTAAAGCGTACAATGAACCATTTGAAGAGTTGGTGAGAGGATAGCGACTGTTTCACGAGTATTTTTCAATATTTTCAAAATTGGTTTTCGTGAAAGCTTTTTGCCTTCTATTCGGTGGAAAATTTGAGCAGGCTGAGAGCTAAATCTAGGAGAATCAGACTTTAAGAACACAATCTCAATATGATTACCAAGTCAAGCATTTGACACCCTGGAGACTTGGATCGTGAGAATATCAAGCAACTATTATTAAAGCGTACAATGAACCATTTGAAGAGTTGGTGAGAGGTGTTGTAGAATGCCTCAGATTCCGTCATAATGACAGTAGGTAAAGTTGACAGCTATTGTCTGAACAAGCATAAGGAGAGTCAATAGTTTAATTGGAACTACCTAATATTTGCAGAATGTCGATATACGAGGATAATGTCGTGGCTTATGATCAAGGTGTTTAATTGACGTGGTGTTCTTATTAGTGCATACGTTGACCCATGTCCCCCTGAATTGATTGGGCCAAATCAAGGTGACTACTCCAGTGTTCAACCACCTGTTAATCCAGAGTATAGTATGTCACCAAGTTATCGAAGCATTCAGTCTCATTGTTTGAGCTCAACCTGCCATTTGCTAGTTGGAGGAATTTCTTGAATACAACCAAAAAGGAAACTGTATACTCTTATTTGGGTCTTTTCTGAAGGTTTGCCAAGTCACTTAAAATATGTACAAAGATGCCCGGCGTTCAATCTGAAGAAAGGAATTGAAAACGATTATGAGAACAAGGGATTGTTCAGTAAACGAAGACAAAGGTGCAGAAAAACATTCCGATAACAAGAAAAGAAGCTAGAAATCGAACATATTTGGAGGCACAATGTCAACATGCCAAAGTACTAAATATTACACCTATTGTGAAAATTTACACCTACTAATTGCAAACCTTTGCTGAACAACCTGTACTCCAACTCACTGAAGCATGGGAAATCCAAGTCAATCACCAGAAGTAAGCAATAATAAGACACTAAACACAAGTAAATTATCGTTAGGAAACAGACGAGATACCTCTATTCAAACAAATTTGCTGTATTAATGAGTGTCTTGACAATGTGGTAGCCTGTTAGCTACGAGTACTTAATCCATAGAGATTTGGGTGAAAACAAACAGAATTCAACTGTTTTGTGTGAGATCTATGACGAATGGGTCTCAAAGAAAGAGAGCTAGAGACAATACACATTATTTGCAATGCTTCAAAGCATATCATCAGGTAGGTACTTGACAAAGGAAAATATTAACAAGGTTTTTAGCTGCTTGTAATGGCTAATTGTTCAAAAAGAACCTCTAATTAGATTATCCCTAAACGAATGGAGACAATACACATTAGTTGCAATGCTTCAAAACATATTATCAGGTAGGTACTTCACAAAGGAAAATATTAACAAGGTTTTTAGCTGCTTGTAATGGCTAATTGTTCAAAAAGAACCTCTAATTAGATTATCCCTAAACGAATTCTCTTGCTGTGTGGTTGTGTACATAGATATCTACTTTAACACAAACATAGGTACTTTAACACAAATTAAGATCAGCAAAAAGAGCATCTTGAGAACCTCTAGCAAAATAGTTAGAGGAAGAAAATTATACAGATCCTTGTTCCTTTAGAACTATTAAGAACACTATTAAAATATTGTGCAAGCACGTTCAATCTTGATACATCAATGTTTCAATAACCCTCACATTAATTATAAATATACCTACATCATCAAAACAGAACATTATTACATCTGAGTGCTGATATTAGTATGATATAAAATCAAAATACCTACATAATTAAGTGTAGATATGTCTACAGTCGTTCAGGCCGATTTCAGGCTTACAATGATGGGTAGGATCGTAGAAGGACAGTGTATGATTCGCTCATAGTCCTTACCTACCAGTGCTGTAGAAAACCGAACCAGGTGCAACGTTCTAAAACCGCAGTTTTGGGTTCAGTTAAAACCGATGGAACAATCGATTAGTAGTTTCACTGTGGAAACAAAAGACTTAGAGCTTTTGTTTCTCTTCATGTATACATAGGTACGCAATTTTCTTAATGTCTTTTTCCCCTTATTGTCATCTAGATTCTAGATGTAGGTAGGTACATCGTCATCTAGGTAATGTAGGTTCTTGAGAATAGATAATAATTGTTTACCAATGTACCTATACCTACTGTGTCTGCCTATTCTTGTTATACCTATACTTGTCTCTTTTTCCTGTTTTGTGCAATTGTTATAAGCCTTTATGTTTCTTTTGTTTTATTTCACTGGCATTGTTATGAGGAAAATATGTTCTGTATCATTTTCTCTCTCTCTCCCTCTCCCTCCCTCTCTTCCTTCCTTACACATTCCCTGATACACTTGCACTATAGTCTTAAACAATCGAGGAATTGTCTGTTTTTTTATTATAAATATACCTACATCATCAAAACAGAACATTATTACATCTGAGTGCTGATATTAGTATGATATAAAATCAAAATACCTACATAATTAAGTGTAGATATGTCTACAGTCGATCAGGCCGATTTCAAGCTTACAATGATGGGTTTGATCGTAGAAGGACAGTGTATGATTCGCTCATAGTCCTTACCTACCAGTGCTGTAGAAAACCGAACCAGGTGCAACGTTCTAAAACCGCAGTTTTGGGTTCAGTTAAAACCGATGGAACAATCGATTAGTAGTTTCACTGTGGAAACAAAAGACTTAGAGCTTTTGTTTCTCTTCATGTATAGGTACGCAATTTTCTTAATGTCTTTTTCCCCTTATTCCTTATTGTCATCTAGATGTAGGTAGGTACATCGTTATCTAGGTAATGTAGGTTCTTGAGAATTGTTTACCAAAGTACCTATACCTACTGTGTCTGCCTATTCTTGTTATACTTACCTATACTTGTCTCTTTTTGCTGTATTGTGCAATAAATTGTTATAAGCCTCTATGTCTCTTTTGTTTTATTTCACTGTCATTGTTATGAGGAAAATATGTTCTGTATCATTTTCTCTCTCTCTCTCTCCAGTCTCTCCCTCCCCCCCTCTGTTCAAGCTGCCAAAAAGGGCATACCTAGTCAAAACTGAGCACAAGGACTCTCAGAAGAAACCATGTTCATATTATAACTCTTACATTCATTTCCAATAAACCAACATTTTGACAAGGCCAATCTTTATTTGTCACATTGTAAGTTTATCTTACATGCTATTGCTATCGTACTGTGAGAGGAAAAGAGGGATATGTTTCACATCGAATCCTTGCGGAGCATTAGATTTTGAATTTGTGAATGTGACCTATTAGATTTGTGGATATGACCTTCTGGATTTGACCTACCTGTAAGGTAGATTTTCCAGTGTTTCAGTGTAAATAGTTTGCTGGTGATCTGTTTTATGAAGGCTGTCCTCAAGTGTTTCTCCTGAATCCGATCCTAACACCAATTCGTTCATCATAAGCACTCCGCTATATGAAATCACGTTTCAATCAAACCAATACTAACATCATCACGACATTGCCGATGATAAGAACCCTTTCAGATCGTCTGACCTGCTATTATCAGAATGAGAAAAAATATTTGTGATAGGGTGCCACAAGTTAGGGTGGAAGAACTCCATTATTGGGTTACTTGACTTCACCTGATTTAGGCTGTTGAAATACTATATTATAGTGGCAAGCTTCAATATTAGAGTTCCGGAACCCAGTCACTCGATTGGGCTTGCAGCACCCTAGTTTTTTTCTCAGTTCAGTAACCTTGTATTTCATTGTAACTCTATTGTCGATGTCTAGTTTGTTCATAAAATGCTTCCGATCGCATAGCCAGCAGAAACATTGAGTGCACCAGTTCCCCAGGGATCACTAAAGTTGATCAACGTTGCGCGTGGCTCATGACATCCAGATGGGTAACCATTAGGGCATTCGCGTCCTGCTGTCTTTTTTAGCGGCCCTACTCAGGGTAGTGAGGAGTCGGGTAGCTTGTCGCAGAATGGAGGGTTAAACCCTCGTCCGGCACCCCTAAATAACTTGGCAGTTTTGCAGGGAAAACCCTATCAAACAAACTTTGATGACACTATATCTACCGCAATCAGATCGCGCCCCTTTGACCTATGTTATGATTGGATCTCATATTTCTTGATAAGAGAAGGGGACAGTTAGAATTTACTGATCAATAGACTGAAGACAAACCAAATGCCAAGAAGCCAGGAATTTCAAGGTCAACAGATACCTTTTCCTTTCAATATAACTTTTCCCTTTTGCACCAAAAGGATAACGAGCAATGTCGTAATTCAATAGCATTTTGATATCAAACCATTCATCTGCACGTAGATTACTAACGATTAAATATATTGAAAATGCACTCAAACACTGGATGCTCTTCAAACCAACAAGATAATTCAAACAAACATGATTGAATATGGCCAATGGTTTACAAAGCACAATACACAATTACACATGGGACGTCACCATGATTTGAAAATAATTATGTACCTGTAGTAATATAGGTCCTATAACCACTTACAAAGCAATAAATAAAGATGTTTCCCCGAGGTTACTAGAGAGATGGATATTTGCCAAGGTTGTAAGCTTTTCCTTTGTCTAACATTTATTTGTGAAATCCTTTCAAAATTGTTCGATCTTGTACTTGAAACAAAATCCTCTTTAATCAGTTTTAGTAATGGGACTGGGGACTGTGCACTCAGGCCTGCCTTTCAAATATTCACTTTCGTATCAATTGTCATGTTGGGAAATCCTTTCCTAGGGTTCCAGATTATGTCAATAATGTCATTATGTCATGTGTCATTTACCTCATATAGGTCCTATAACCACTTACAAAGCAATAATAATTAATAAAGATGTTTCCCCGAGGTTACTAGAGAGATGGATATTTTCCAAGGGTTGTAGGTAAGCTTTTCCTTTGTCTAACATTTATTTGTGAAATCCTTTCAAAATTGTTCGATCTCGTACTTGAAACAAAATCCTCTTCAGTTTTAGTAATGGGACTGTACACTCAGGCCTGCCTTTCAAATATTGACTTTCGTATCAATTGTCATGTTGGGAAATCCTTTCCTAGGGTTCCAGATTATGTCAATAATGTCATTATGTCATGTGTCATTTACCTAACAAATATCTACGTATGACAATGTCGTCATAGAATTGTCTCTTTGAAGTTCAAGACCTGACAGGCTAATGAGCCCATCCAAAAGACAATTTTCCGGCATCTTAATTAGGACTATATTTTTAGAAGAAAAGTTGAAATTTTTGCTGTAGGTATTTCCTTTGTTGAAAGGGGGAAAAAATGTTTGAAAAAGTGAACAGAAAAAAAACATGCCTTTTTTCCAACTTTTACAATAAATTGTTTTCAGTTTATTGTTCATGTTTGTTTGTGTGTTTTTTTTATGTTTTGTAAATGATGCAGAAAATATTTAGCTTTCCGGAATGACTTTTTTGACTTTATTTCCCCCCTTACCTTTGTGCTCTCACTCTCTCTGTCTCACCCACTCACTGTTTTTCGTCGTAGATTTTGCTTCGTTCTTTAAGTTAAGGTGAATTTCCACTGCCTGAGCATGAACGAGCATTCATTCGGAAGTGTTTCGAGTCGTTTGTCAAACGGGTTCAAACATTCGTATGACAATGTCGTCATCGAATTGTCTCTTTGAAGTTCAAGACCGGACAGGCTGATGGGCCCATCCAAAAGACAATTTTCCGGCCTCTTAATTAGGACTATATTTTTAGAAGAAAAGTTGAAAATTTTGCTGCAGGTATTTCCTTTGTTGAAAGGAAAAAAAAAAACGTTTGAAAAAGTGAACAGAAAAAAAACATGCCTTTTTTCCAACTTTTACAATAAATTGTTTTCAGTTTTTTGTTCATGTTTGTTTGTGTTTTTTTATGTTTTGTAAATGATGCAGAAAATATTTAGCTTTCCGGAATGACTTTTTTATTTTCCCCTTACCTTTGTGCTCTCACTCTCTCTCTCTGTCTCACCCACTCACTGTTTTTCGTCGTAGATTTTGCTTCGTTCTTCAAGTTAAGGTGAATTTCCACTGCCTGAGCATGAACGAGCATTCATTCGGAAGTGTTTCGAGTCGTTTGTCAAACAGCTTCAAACATTCTTCGTCTCTCGTTGTAATCAAGGGATATACCTACCTATTTAATTATTTAGAGCTAAAATACTCTCTTCAAAGAATCCAATTAACTCAGGCTATTTTAAGTCAAACATTCTATTGCCACTGCACGAGAGGGTTCAAACAATCATTCGAATAGATTCGTAGAAGCTGAACCCATCCTTTAGGGCTGTTTGCCCCTACACTTAAGCCTCGGAGTGGGCTTTTTGTATGTCAAACAATCATTTGTGAAACCATACCCACGTTTTCCAACATTAATTCTTCATTTGTTGGCTATCCTTCAACCATGGCTCCATAAGTGTCTTACTGTCTTATATCAAATATAAGGGTGTGGAGTTAATAAATAATAGGTAATAGGTACCTATACGCACCCTTTGGCAACTATAGCAACATTGTGCTTATGACTAATCCGACAATGTGTGGCCTTACTTTCAAATTCACCTAAGCCTTGAAGTGGGGGGCTTTTTGTATGTCAAACAATAATTTGTGAAACCATACACACGTTTTCCAACATTAATTCTTCATTTGTTGGCTATCCTTCAACCATGGCTCCATAAGTGTCTTACTGTCTTAAATATATCAAATATAAGGGTGTGGAGTTAATAAATAATAGGTTAATAGGTACCTATACGCACCCTTTGGCAACTATAGCAACATTGTGCTTATGACTAATCCGACAATGTGTGGCCTTACTTTCAAATTCTCTCTGATTTTTCGAGGGGTAAGCGAACAACCAGACAGTAGACTACTGTAAAGTTCAGAGAGGTTAATTATTCCAGCCCTAAGCCCTACCTTGGTATCTATACATAATATTATGTAGGTAATAAATTATTTGGTAAACTTAAGCCACTATTTGAAGTTATGCTATAATACCAACAGCACAAATGACTCAGCAATTAGACAAATTATACGAAGTAACCTATGAGCTATGAGCTTTATACCTAGATACCCTGATAAGGATTAAGCTCAAGTCCAAGTCCATCAAATTCTTCACAAATTACTGTAGGTACCTACCCCTTGATCTCTCGTTTGCTTGTTCTCTATTTTTCCTACTTTTATCTTTGACATGTACACAGCTGCTAAATCCATTCTGAATTTCTTCTAAGTTCAACGTGGATTATGCAAATCTAAACTTGTTCTCGCCTTTGATCAACCGTACTAAGCTTACAGACCCACCTACAAAAAGAAAATAAAACGCGGAGACACTCAAGGTCTTTCGAAACTTGAAGTTTGTCTAGCTGATAAAGAAAAGGAATAAATATTATCATAATGAAGTTGAGTCTAAAGTTTTAAAATAATAACTTTTATTTTTAATTTAATTTCAACTCGAAAGACATCAACTTTCCCTGGCAGAAGATGCATAATTAAGAGGAATAGGTACTTATGTATTCGAAATTTATTATATTATACGTTAAGAATACAAATGGCTGAAAATCTCAGTGTCAATTGTTCGCTTTTGAGGGAAAGTTGATGGCATGAGGGATTAGCTGATCCTTGGTGACTTTATATTGAGGTTGCAAATTAAAATCCTGAAACCGCGGTTCTACATCCGACAATAATAGAACTATTCCCATAGGAGTAAAAAAACGTCCGGGACAGAAAGAACTTTCAGCCTAAATCGAATCCTTACCAATTTTTAATTACGATTAAAAGAACTGTAAGAAATACGATAGAAATGTAAGAAATGGGACTTTATCGATGACACCTTTTGCAACGTCCTTCAATATTTCTCCACAGCAACAGAAATAGGTAGCACTCACCACTCAGTCACATTCAACATTCCGGAGCGGACTGACCTTAGATTAAAAGAACTGTAAGAAATAGGTAGGTACGATTAAAAGAAATGGAAATGGGACTTTATCGATGACACCTTTTCTAACGTCCTTGAATATTTCTCCACAGCAACAGAAATAGGTAGCACTCACCTCTCAGTCACATTCAACATTCCGGAGTGGACTGAGCTTTCTAGCAATCCTGCATGAAAACCTCATAGTCAATTAGCCAGGTACTTTGCTTTTTTGTAAGGTACCTAAGTAGGTACCTATTACCTACATCATATAGGTACAATGGTACATATTAGGTACATAATTACCTGTCGCTATGGTGTTTACCTAATTTGTGTAAGGTAGGTACCTAAGTAGGTACCTATTACCTACATCATATAGGTACAATGGTACATATTAGGTACATAATTACCTGTCGCTATGGTGTTTACCAGCCTCCGGAGAATTCGTTTATTCTCCGCTTTCGGTGTAAAACATCCTGTCTGAGCTTGTGGCTTTTAAACCAATTTAGCTAACTTCCTAATTGGTGCTGGGGATATGTGGGTTCACGTACAACTAATTATGAAGGGGTTTGAAGTGTTTCCACCATGTGCTAACATTAACAAATCCTTGCTGAATAGCGACTGATAAAGAGTTATTATAGTTATCACAAATTGATTTCCAACTATACACAGCTCTCTATAGCAGAGGGCTGTAGGCAAATCCTTTGATCTTTAAGGCGCTATTACATGGAGGCAAGATGGAGTATTCTTCAAGGCAACATGAAACATGCTACTGTGACACATGCATTTAATAATGTAGTCTGCTCCAAGATCACCATCTCATTCCAAATGTAAATTCTTGAAGCATCGATTGAGATGGTTTTTGAAGCATCCATGCTGCCTGTGTGTTGTCTCATTTCGATCGTCAATTAAAAGATGGTTTGAAGCATGCTTCATTGCAACATGCTACATATTGCCTGACTGTAATTGCACCTTTACATTTCCAACTGATACATACACGTGGGCAAACGTACTAAATTTTCCACATGGCTGGAACAACGTTGAATCCCAGACCTAGCTTCCTCCTTTGATCCCAGACCTATCCAGTCTCTTTTATCCCAGACCTATCTAGTGCCTTTTGTCCCAACAAGGATGATGGATTTGTACTATCAAAGCCAGTGGAATTTCCCCTCATATTTTCCGTTGATGTTAAAAAGCCGTCCTTACCTACTCATTCGAGAGACATAATGGAACAGAACAGAGGTTCCCAAACTTTTTTCTACGTGGCTCGGCCCCTTTTTTAATTGTGAATGCTCCGGTCGCTACGCGGCCCCTTTACTGTATTTTATGTGATCTTCCCAAGGGTCTTGAAGTCCTCCACGGCTCCCAGTTTAGGAATTACTGGAGTAGAATATACTACAACAGTACAACTACATAACATACCCTCTATTGCAGCTTCTAGATACACTTTAGGCTTTGTTTTGTACGAGCTCTGTCAGGATATAAAAAGTATAGGATTAGTGTATTACCTGTACGGATGGATATAGCTATATTATCTACATAAAAGAATGAATATAGGTATAAACTGCAGTTCTCTACACTATGCTTTCATACGAGGCAAGAGACATAAATGGAAATGCAAACGCACAGAGCAGGCAGGAAAACATAAAAGGCATCTCAGAAAACTATACAGATCCTTGATCCTTTAGATCTTTAGAACTATTAAGAACACTATTAAAATATTGTGCAAGCACGTTCAATCTTGATACATCAATGTTTCAATAACCCTCACATTAATCCTAAATATATACAGCCCCTTGTGTAACTGACTCACTCATACTAATTCTAACCCACTTCTAGATGAGCTAGGACGATGCGGTTTTCGCGGATTTCGCGATTATTTTCGCGGATTTCGCGATTATGTTCGCGGATTTCGCGATTATGTTCGCGGATTTCGCGAATGGTCGCGGATTTTGCGATTATGGTCGCGGATTTGGCAATTATGTTCGCGGATTCGCGTCCCGAATCGACATTTTGGATATTTGGCAAGCCTAATTCTTAAGAATATGGTTCTGTGCGTGTGCATTACAAAGAGGACTGCAAATAAAATATAATATATAAAATATAATACACAAAGGCAATGATTAACTCAAATTTTCTAACACAGGCATTTTATTACATAGCACAGAGGTGTAAACAAACATAGAAGGTATCATGCACAGCACAGAACGTATAAAAAGTTATCAAGTATTGCACACAGGCAAAACCTAACAGGGTTTCAGTGTTCTTCTCCTTCAACGCCTTCATTCATTTACCTACCCAGGAAATACAATACGACTTGCACACAACAATCTCATTAGAGAAACAACCAGAGGGTTTTTGTTCCTATATTGCACGCATGGAAGGTTGCACTTGCACAGTGCACACTTTGTGAAGTCAGTGTGGGAAAAAAGGGAAGGAGGGAAAAAGAGATGGGAATTGCAGGGGGGACGGAAAGGGAGAAGGGACAAAAAGGGGAATTTATTGAAATGGAAGGAAAGATGAAGAAATGAGAGAGAGAGAGAGAGAGAGAGAGAGAGAGAGAGAGAGAGAGAGAGAGAGAGAGAGAGAGAGAGAGAGAG
>NW_007379457.1:0-4540 GCF_000475195.1 Diaphorina citri
CTCTCTCTCTCTCTCTCTCTCTCTCTCTCTCTCTCTCTCTCTCTCTCTCTCTCTCTCTCTCTCTCTCTCTCTTTATTTATTTATTTATCTATCTAGGTATTTAACTTTTTATTGTTTTTATGCCAACTTATCCACTCGACACTGCGGAACAGTCAGGAAGTCATATGTATTAAGTTAGAAACCACTTCTTTATAACAATACAGGTACTCTCTACCTATATCCTATATATCACTATGATTAGGTTACTAATAACATTACATGGGCAATACTAATGTTCTTTTGATGTCAACTTTATGTTTGTCGAAATGTCAATTCCAAATGAATGAATGAATTAGATAGGTACCTATGTCCAATAGATCAGTTGCGCTTTCTTGGGTGATATTGCAAAGTCATAGAGCAAGAAAAATGAGGACCAACGGAATTTTTCTTTTTCTTCTACGACTTCTAGAGCCCGAGATAAATCGATTTAAAAAATACCGGTAAATCGTGGTACCCAGGGGTGAGAATTTTGGTAAGAGTGCCACTAGTGACCAAATATCTAGCAAATTCAGACATAATTTTCAGACAAAATCCTTCATAATTTTCAGACAAAATCCATGTTGGATCAGAATATCAAGCCAATGTCCCAAACAATGTTCTGGATAAAAGTTTCTGCTATTTAGAATTGGACAAATCGGATTCTGTGTGGCTCCCGTCCAAAATCAACTTTACAAATGAAGAATGTGAGTATAGTAGTTTTTAAACTCCACTTTGAGGTGATCCTAGTTCACAGTTTGGTTCTAACAGTGGTCCCAGGCACAAGCAAACCAATTGAACCTGCATTCAAAGAACGTAGCTTCTTTCTAAATTAGATTCCTTAACAAAGTTACATTCTTGGATTAATAAAGATTCTAATTGAAAAAGAGTAAAGAAGATAGGTTGGAAAGGAATGAAAGTCAACATCCCTCCCAAATATTCCAGGTTGGCTCTTTGGCTATTCTACAAATGTCACATCTAATCCCATATTCCATTTACAAACTAACTAAGCCTTTTAAAAACTTTTTGCTTTTTCAGTGGACCAGTATTTGAAACACGCCTATTACACTTACAATATTTGCGAGGAACAAGCATTGTCTTTGTTACATACTTGAAGGCATAAGCAAACCAACTGAACCTACATTCAAAGAATGTAGCTTCTTTCTAAATTAGATTCCTTATCAAAGTTACATTCTTGGATTGATAAAGATTCTAATTGAAAAAGAGTAAAGAAGATAGGTTGGCAAGGAATGAAAGTCAACATCCCCCCAAACATTCCAGGTTGGCTCTTTGGCTATTCTACAAACATCAAATCTAATCCCATTTTCCATCTACAAACTAAGCCTTTTAAAAACTTTTTGCTTTTTCAGTGGACCAGTATTTGAAACATGCCTATTACACTTACAATATTTGCGAGGAACAAGCATTGTCTTTGTTACATACTTGCTGTTATGATTTGAACAAAGCTCGTGTAACTTTGACTCAAACAAAGTGTGTTGAAGATACTTTGGACAAATGGAGTCATCAAGAACGAGAACATTTCATCAATGCCTACAATTATCACGGGAAGAAATTCAAACTAATCCAAGCTTCTGTAAGTTGTATTTGATTTATCTTTATCCATAATCGACAAGTTTCATCACCCCTTTTATTTTGTAACAATGATAAATTATGAAGCTGCTAAGCTATTTCCCGGTAAGTACCTACCTAACTACCTATTCGTATAGTCAACAACTTGTAATCACCCATTCGATACCTATTTTGTAATTCTCTTCAAGAAGGTATAGGTAGGTAGATAACTAAAATACTAAAATAAATGTGGAAAGTAAAGAAAACGAAAAAAAAACGCCGTTTTTTTATGTCTCGAGAATCTTTATAGACGGCCTCTGCCAAGGATGTTAACCTAATGGTTTTGTATAGGAATTTCGCAAATCTTGGATTCTGATGTGTTTTTTATGTGGATGATAGCTACAGGTACCTGGCTGTATTTTTTTTTCTTTTTTTTTTTTTTTTAATTTTTGGACTATCTCTCAATATTGATTGCCCAAGTACTCGGAATTCAGAACTAGATGGTATTGACTGCCCGAGTAGTCAAAATTCTGGACTAGGAGTGAACATTGACAGTATAGAACCCTCGATATTACATCAAGACTTGACACTGAGCACGGACAATGCAGTCATGGACATTGCAGGTAACAAGGGGTTACTTGGATTTTAGATGAGAATTTTTCATTGAGAAGTTAAAAAAAAAGTCAAGACATTTAAATTTAGAAATTTAGACAGCATAACAAGAAAGTCACTTTTTTTTCTAAGAATTTCTTTTAATCAAACGGTTTGTCTCATTTTGATAAAATTTGGCAAATACATATGATGTTCAATACATTTAGGAGATAATCACTTGGATTTTGGGTCCAATAGAACTGTTGCGCTGACTCAGGTGAGGTTTTAAAAGTCAGAGAGCAGAAAAAATGAGGAACTAGGGAATTTTTCTTTTTCCTCCAAGACTTCTAGACGGTAAATCGTGAACTTTGACGTCACGGCATACATTCCCGTACACGATGGCGTCACATCAAATGTCCTGAGCAGGCAACACAATGTGTTTGTGCGCATACGTTTCTGCGCATTTCTTTCTGCTCCTCCGCAAGCGTGCTTGCATACTGGCGCTACCTAGCGGACGAAATATTAAGAAGTTAAAAAAAAAGTCAAGACATTGACATTTTGAGAAATTAAAAAAAAAACTGTCATGACATAATTTAGACATTTTGGCAGCATAACAAGAAAGTCACTTTTTTTTCTAAGAATTTCTTTTAATCAAACGGTTTGTCTCATTTTAATGAAATTTGGCAAATACATATGTTCAATACATTTAGGAGATAATCACTTGGATTTTGGGTCCAATTGAACTATTGCGCTGACTCAGGTGAGGTTTCAAAGTCAGAGAGCAGAAAAAATGAGGAACTAGGGAATTTTTCTTTTTCCTTTCTTTTTTCGATTTAAAAAATACCGGTAAATTGTGAACTTTGATGTCACGGCATACGTTCCCGTACACGATGACGTCACATCAAATGTCCCGAGCAGGCAACACATTAATGTGTCTGTGCGCATTTCTTTCTGCTCCTCCGCAAGCGTGCTTGCATACTGGCGCTACCTCTGTAGTTCTGTACTAGTCTGTAGGTTTCATATGTTGAAATGTTTGTTCAACACGTGATTCTGACTAAGTCGGGGTGCACTCAGCCTCGAGAGAACGGTTGACAACTGAGAGGAGCTGATGGTTCAAATCCCCGCGGAAAGCGAGGTACAAAAAAGCTGACCCGAAAGTTGATAGAACCTACCAATGACCCAAAGTTCAAGGGCTGAAAAAAAAAACTTGATCTGTGATTAAGAGCATCAATATTGTCCAGAGCACATACCAATCATTTTTAACTACCTATAGGTACCCTTCCAGATATCAACCATTCTCAATAGTGCTTAACATTGAGGCTGGTTCCACAGACGCGCGACTTTGAGTTCAATAGCGCGTAAGTATTCGGCTGCAAATTCGTGCAAAACTAAACCTACGAAAATAATAGAGACCCTCTATAGCAGAGGTTCTCAAAGTTTGTTCTCAAAGTTTGAGATAAATCAGGGGGGGGGGGGGGGGGGGCTTTTTTGTTTTTTTATTTTATGGGTTTGTAGATATAGGCCGAGTCATCGCCTCGTTCACGCGAATCAACTGTTTCAGGGCAAACAGGTGCTTCGTTATTTACGGTTTTTCCCCTAGACTCCCTTGAGAATCGAACCCTATTTTGGCGAAGTTGGGCGACCATGTTAAACACGTCGTTAGCCAGTCTAGTTAGCTTGGAGGGTAGCGCGTCTGCCTTGTAAGCGCTAGGTCACAGATTCAATTCCTGTCCGGCGAATTTTATCTAAAACAGATAAGGTTCATTCTCGGAACGGCTGGCTTTCTCCTTCCTATCTTTTTTCTCTCTTCGCTTTCGGGACGATAAGATCTTAGTTCCCTCTATGAAACCACATGAAAATAATAATAATAAAACACCAACAACTCATCAGAACTCCTCAATCAAACCTATACCATACTCTTGTTTTGCAGGGAACCAAAGTGAGCTCGAATCAAATCAACTCCATGTTCGCGCGATGTTCATCGTGTAAGAACATCCTGGACACTTGGACTTTCAGTTCCACACAAGGCATCGTATGTTATGCGTGTAAACCCAGTGAGCAAGCAGTGGGCAATACCGATCCGGGGGTAGAAGGGAGCACGGAGGGAGCAAAGTTACCTCCTATTCCTGAAGGTAAAAAAAAACTTTCGCCTCGTAGAGTAAACATCTTTTAAATTGTATTGTTTTGTACAACGCTTATGGTACCTGAGATCAATCAATGTAATTTCTCAATTGTTTAGCCGTAATATACATTGTATCTTAGGCTAAATAATTGAGAAATCAATCAAATCAATCAATGTAATTTCTCAATTGTTTAGCCGTAAGATACATTGTATCTTAGGCTAAATAATTGAGAAATCACATTG
>NW_007379457.1:4829-51960 GCF_000475195.1 Diaphorina citri
TAACATCACAGCTCAAAGCTGTACCGAGGTGGCTTGCACTTTTGGACATGGTGGATTATACGAGAATCGCGACGACAAACCGAATACAGTGGAGCAATGTGTTCAAAAGAATGGACAGGGATATATCCAACCTTGTTAGAAGGTAAGCTATCGATCCGAAGAGTGTTGATTTTTTTTTTTTTTTTTTTTTTAAGTAGCTGTTTTATTTATAAATATAGAACATACATTTATAAAGTATCCCATTTTTCAGCATCACAGGCTATTTATGGGCATGGATTTTTTTTTTTTTAATTGGTCTGATTTAAATGGCCTGTGATGCTTTCATGGTTGAATAACGTTTATAAAGAGGACAAAACTTATGTAAATAAATAATAGTAAATAATAAATAAATTAAAGAAAACACTTCTTGGGGTTCTTATAATCCCTCGATTGGGGCTCCTTGGACGAATGTCATTATTTTATGTATTGCCTCCCCCGAATCTCCTAACATGTGGATGAGGGTTTGTTCATTTGGAGCGAAAAGTTGGTTGCGTAGGGTGGAGTACGTTGGGCAGGCAGTTAAAATATGTTTGATTGAGAGGACTAGAGGAGGTGTCCACATTGACAGGATGGAGGCTCCTCTCTCTTACATACGAATACCAAAATAAAAATACAGGGTGGTCAAAAATCACAAACGAATTTAAAATAAAATACAGGGTGACACTCACGTAAAGCCGAGCTTCAACTCTTCTACATCGCTCTCTGGTAACCCCGTAGACAACAAATAGGAAGAAGTGAGTTTGAATTTACATCTTGACTATTTATTAAGTACCTCTTGTTGTTTCTTTTTGTTTGTCTATTGGTTTCATTGTAACTCGGACTTTTTCGTGTGAATTTCACCAAATTTGGCAAAAATGTTCAACATAATAATTATGAAGATTTTTTTTTACTTTTTCCGTGGGATTTTGGGCCGATTGGACCCTGGGTCTCCGTGGAGCCCTTAAACAAAATTCAACATATAAAATACTTTCTTATTAATTGAATTTTGGACCGAAGTAAAGCTTCTGGAGCCTTTTCCCCCTACACATATCCTTTTTTCTGAGTGACTTCTGTCTTCTACTGGTCATTGAATCACAATTGGTCTTTATAATATCTGTTCTGAGTTGTACCTTGTTCTTGTATTTGTTTAATGTTTGTTTAATGTTTTATTTTCTTTATTTGACAATAACAAGTAAATACAAATACAAGATTATCCTTCCTAAGACACAATGCTTCTAAGAAGGATATTATTACAACAGATAGTTTACTTAACTATATAAATAAAAAAATATAAATGAATAAAAAATGGAATACAAGAAAGTTGAGTCATTCAATGCTTATTTGATTTAAATTTTTTAAATTTATTTGTGTTTCATTCGATTCCCCTCTTGTTCATCCACAGGTTCGCTCAAACAACATCAGTATGGACGCTATGTTGGATCAGATAGACAGTAAACTTCCACTAGAACCCAATTCCCTGCTCACTTTCCTGCTCATTGCCACAGAAGTGAGCTGCATGTAAACGAGGCATTTAATTCAATTCCCCTCTTGTTCATCCACAGGTTCGCTCAAACAACATCAGTATGGACGCTATGTTGGATCAGATAGACAGTAAACTTCCACTAGACAAGTACCGATCCACTAATAACAACAATACGACTAGTCAGGATAATGAAGATAAAGTGGGAGTACTGTGGACTGACATGGAAATATTTCTAGTACTCCAAGGTAAAGATATTTTTTCCCCCAACATCCTTGTGATGTTGGCATAGATAGGAGATATACTAGTGAAGACTTTATCTTATAAAATCAAGACCCATTCACTCATTCACATTTCACACACTGATCGCTCTATCTCCTGAACCACAACACCTAGAAAGCTGAAATTTGGTAGGAATATTCCTCCCCCAACACCCTTGTGATGTTGGCATAGATAGGAGATATACTAGTGAAGACTTTATCTTATATTATAAAATCAAGATCCATTCACTCATTCACATTTCACACACTGATCGCTCTATCTCGAGAACCACAACACCTAGAAAGCTGAAATTTGGATAAAGTGGGAGTACTGTGGACTGACATGGAAATATTTCTAGTACTCCAAGGTAAAGATATTTTTCCCCCAACATCCTTGTGATGTTGGCATAGATAGGAGATATACTAGTGAAGACTTTATCTTATATTATAAAATCAAGATCCATTCACATTTCACACACTGATCGCTCTATCTCCTGAATCACAACACCTAGAAAGCTGAAATTTAGTAGGAATATTCCTTTTATGGTCTAGGTTTGCAAAAAGAAAGGATTTTTCGAAAATCTAAACCGATCCAGAGATATGATCAATTTTTGATCGCTAAAATCTCCATAAGAAATACACAGAGTGCAGAAACTGTGGGAGAGAAATGTTCCGCTCTCGACCAACATTTTGAGTTTCGTTTATTTTTTTAGTTTGATAACTATGCAGCTAATAGGGAGCGCGCAGCAAATCTCCATAAGAAATACACAGAGTGCAGAGACTGCGGGAGAGAAATGTTCCGCTCTCGACCAACATTTTGAGTTTCTTCGTTTATGTTTTTAGTTTGATAACTATGTAGTTGATAGGGAGCGCGCAGCGCGACCGTGTTTTTTTATTATTTTCTACAAGTTTGGCCATGCCTTGGAATGAACTAGCGCGATTCAGCTAGTGTTCAAATATGAGTTCCCAAGACCACTCTGCCCTTGAATCAAACTCATGTTAAAATTATCACAGTACATATGTACCGAAACCCAGCCTGGGCTGGTGGTCAGCGCGGTAGACGTCGGATCTGGAGGTTGGTCGTTCGAGTCCAGGCCAAGTCATGAAATTTAGCGAGGTCTAGTCACTCAGAGAACGATATTTTTTTATGAAATGTGTTCAGGAATTCACTCATTGAATTTACTTTTGTTTTCCAGTATTGAAAAGCACAAGCTGTACTATTTTTTCAACTTATTATTTCATTACGAATTTTCATCAGTAAAATGGTGTCTTCAGAATTAAATAGATCAGTTGCGCTTACTTGGGTGATGTTTCAAAGTCATAGAGGAGGAAAAATGAGGACAAACGGAATTTTTCTTTTTCTTCTACGACTTCTAGATACCGAGATAAATCGATTTCAAAAATACCGGTAAATCGTGAAGTCACAGTACATATGTACCGAAACCCAGCCTGGGCTGGTGGTCAGCGCGGTAGACGTCGGATCTGGAGGTTGGTCGTTCGAGTCCAGGCCAAGTCATGAAATTTAGCGAGGTCTAGTCACTCAGAGAACGATATTTTTTTATGAAATGTGTTCAGGAATTCACTCATTGAATTTACTTTTGTTTTATTAGAACGGCAATTACAAATTGAATTTTCGACCTTTTAAAGTTACTTTTTCGGAGTTTTGACCTCAGGTTTGGATTTTTCACAACTTTTTACATAGGAATCGACCATTTATTAATAATTTTTACCCATTTGCAATTCCTCCATTGATCCCAAGGTATGCCTAGACCCTTGACAGAGTGTGCCTAAAGGCATCTGATGTGTTCCAACCCACTCTATGTAGTTGATTATTTTGTTACCAGGGTTCCTCAAATACGGAATGGATTTCGAAACCATTGCTGAAATTCTGGAAACCAAGACGTACAAACAAGTTGATTATTTCTATCAAGTGAACAAATCCTACTATGATCTAGACGTTCTCATCAGAGAACATAACGTAAGTCATTCCCTACCTAAAAAATTTTTCGACCCGATTACATAGGATAAGGAATAGGATATAGGATAAGGAAATAGGATATGGATATAGGATAATAGGATAAGGAAAATAAAAAAAGAAAAAATAAACCATATTAGTAACCTATGAAAATCTTAATATTGAGGGCATCAGGACTTTTAATATACACAAATCAAGGAAAATTGAGGGATTTTTTAGGGATCAACTGAGATTTGTCTCCTATGGAAACACTGTTTGTTTAATTTTTTTAGCGGTTGGATAGAGGTAGCAGTAATTTTGAGGTCGTCTCAAAATTGAAAAGAGAAGGAAAACAGAGGATAGGTAGGAGAAAGTCATCCTTTCCTAGAACGAACCTTGTCTGTTTACGATAAAATCCGCCCCGGGCAGGGATCGAACCCGCAACCGAGTGCTTACAAGACAGACGCGGTACCCTCCAACCTAAGGCGGATTTCACATCCAGACTGCAACTTTTTTTTTTATGTACATAGAAAATGAAGTATTTATTTAAGAATACATTGAAAATTACAAATAAAACACCCCTTCCAGGTTTTCATGTAGAGAATGGGGAGGAGGAGGAGTTGGATGTAGGATGGGGAGGGGGAGAAGGAGTAGGATGAGGAGGGGGAGAAGGAGTAGCATGAGGAGGGGAGGATGGGGAGGAGGAGTAGGAGTAGGGGGAGAAGGAGTAGGATGAGGAGGGGGAGAAGGAGTAGGATGAGGAGGGGGAGAAGGAGTAGGATGAGGAGGAGAGGATGTGGAGGAGGAGTAGAATGAGGAGGGGGAGAAGGAGTAGGATGAGGAAGGGGAGGATGAAGAGGAGGAGAAGGAGTAGGATGGGGAGGGGGAGGAGTAGTAGGTTGTTTCCAATTTATTCATTATTTGATTTGCCCAAAAGTGACCTTACACTAAACTCATTATTTGTTAAGTATTTAGCTAAAGTGACCTCAGACATACTTTTTTTTTTTTTTTTTTCGCTTATACGTTGGAGTAGGTAAAATCTTGCTTTTTTCTCTCCTGTTTGATCAATCATCCTTGTTTGTAGTATACGGCAGTTTTCATGTTGATGGCTACATAGTCTTATGGGCCTGTTCACACTTAAACTTAAAGTTTAATTGTGAACAGGCCCATAAGACTATGTAGCCCTCAACATGAAAACTGCCGTATACTACAAGTGGCAGTCTAGATGTGAAATCCGCCTAACTAGGATGGTGACCAATAATTTTAAATTTTCACTTATTTTCCAGAGTAATAAACAATCTACAGACAACAAGGTGTCTAAAGAGGAAAAAATGGAGGTTGACATTTGCAAGTGAAGATGATACTTGTATACTGAATATGAATATAAACAGAATCGTGACCTTAAACCATCAAACCTTAATCGAATCAAGCCAGCTATCAAACATCAAACCTTAATTCAATCAAGCCAGCTATCAAACATCAAACCTTAATTCAATCAAGCCAGCTATCAAACATCAAACGTTAATTCAATCAAGCCAGCTATCAAACATCAAACGTTAATTCAATCAAGCCAGCTATCAAACATCAAACCTTAATTCACTCAAGCCATCTATCAAACATCGAACCTTAATTCAATCAAGCCAGCTATCAAACATCAAACCTTAATTCAATCAAGCCAGCTATCAAACATCAAACCTTAATCAAATCAAGCCAGTATCAAACCTTAATTCAATCAAGCCAGCTATCAAACATCAAACCTTAATTCAATCAAGCCAGCTATCAAACATCAAACCTTAATTGAATCAAACCGGCGCGGCGCTCCTAAGTTTCCTGTTCAGCGCTCGCGCTCCTAAGCTCCCTGTTTAAAACTCGATAATTTTTGTGATTTTGGGTCCAATAGAACTGTTGGGCTGACTCAGGTGAGGTTTCAAAGTCAGAGAGCAGAAAAAATGGGGAACTAGGGAATTTTTCTTTTTCCTTTCTTTTCTCGATTTAAAAAATACCGGTAAATCGTGAACTTTGACGTCACGGCATACGTTCCCGTACACGATGACGTCATATCAAATGTCCCGAGCAAAGCTCCCGAGCAGGCAACACATTAATGTGTTTGTGCGCATACGTTTCTGCGCATTTCTTTCTGCTCCTCCTAATTTTTGTGTTTAGTGTTATTTTAAAGAGATGTCCGACTGTAAACAGGGAGTAGACCAGCTTAGTCCAGCGGGGGGACTTTGAACAGGGAGTAGACCAGCTTAGTCTAGCGGGGGGGACTTTGAACAGGAGGGATACCATATACCAGCCATGATGACATCCCCCGAAATTGAAATCAACAACATATCATTGTACATTACTTTGTAAAAATGTATTTCATTAGTTATCTTTGTAAATATTTATTTCAGTAAATTTGTAAATACCCATTTCTTGTAACTATGACGAATGTTGAAGTTTTGTGTACTACATATGTAAATGCAGTTTCTTTGTGTTATTATGTCACAACTTTGGTGCTCACTGCAGCATTGTAGGATTTTCCCAATATCTCAATAATGGCGTTGAGAATCACAGAAGAAAAAATTGCCATGAAAATGCCATAGACCTGAGCTGTTTCCTCCTCAGTCGACACAAAATTCAGCTGAAGTTTTAGACGAGAAGGATTCAGCTCTATGTTTAGTGTGCTTGTGAGAGAATTGTCATAGTACCTAAATACAAAACATCTACCATCATCATCTCATCTTTCTTGCGATTTTGGTCTGACGATGAGAATCTGAGTATTCTCGAAAGCTCACCAAATTTCTTTGTTGAAAGTGTAATTTGAACTGTCCTTTAAATTATTAATTTTAATTCTTGAAGATTCCTAATTAAATATTTATCTCAATTTTATTTTACCCGAAGGTGTTTCATCGCTGGACAGACTGAACGAAGTGTGTAAGCAAACGTGTGATCCGGACAACGAAACAGATGAATTTGAACTGTCCTTTAAATTATTAATTTTAATTCTTGAAGATTCTTAATTAAATATTTATCTCAATTTTATTTTACCTGAAGGTGTTTCATCGCTGGACAGACTGAACGAAGTGTGTAAGCAAACGTGTGATCCGGACAACGAAACAGATCCCCAGTGCAACAGCAAAGTGAAACATCACAAGCTCAAGCTGGTACCGAGGGGGTTGCACTTTGACATTGTGGATTATATCGAGATCGCGACGAACAAACCGGAATATGTGGACAATGTGTTCAAACGAATGGACAGGGATATATCCAACCTTGTTAAGAAGGTAAGGAAGGTATTTAATGTTTGTTTTTTATTATTTTCTACAAGTTTGGCCATACCTTGGGATGAACTAGCGGGATTCAGCTAGTGTTCAATTATGAATATGAGTTCCCAAGACCACTCTGCCCTTGAATCAAACTTATGTTAAAATTATCACAGTACATATGTACCGAAACCCAGCCTGGGCTAGTGGCTCAGAGAACGACATTTTTTATGAAATGTGTTCAGGAATTCACTCATTGAATTTACTTTTGTTTTCCAGTATTGAAAAGCACAACCTGTACTATTTTTTCAACTTGTTATTTCATTACGAATTTTCATCAGTAAAATGGTGTCTTCAAAATTAAATTGATCCCAAAGGCAAGGTATGCCTAGACCCTTGACAGAGTGTGCCTAAAGGCATCTGATGTGTTCCAACCCACTCTATGTAGTTGATTATTTTGTTACCAGGGTTCCTCAAATACGGAATGGATTTCGAAACCATTGCTGAAATTCTGGAAACCAAGACGTACAAACAAGTTGATTATTTCTATCAAGTGAACAAATCCTATTATGATCTAGACGTCCTCATCAGAGAACATAACGTAAGTCATTCCCTACCTAAAAAATTTTTTGACCCGATTACATTACTTTCCTTCCTATAGGATAAAGAAAGTAAAAAAGAAAAAAAACTATATTAGTAACCTATGAAAATCTTAATATTGAGGGCATTAGGACTTTTAACATACACAAATCAAGGAAAATTGAGGGATTTTTTAGGGATCAACTGAGATTTTCTATGGAAACACTGAGTGAATATAATAAGGAACTTTTATATGAAAATGGGGAAGAACGCCAATTCGGTCCCATGACCTTTTTTCTTAAGATAGTCGACTACCAATTGGGTCCCGGGCTTACTACCAATTGGGTCCCGAATACCTGTAATGACTTGGATGAAATAAATAAGAGTTTTAATTTTTTAACAATATTACAACGTTCTTTTTTTCTGTTGTTCACAAGTAGAAGAAATGATTCTGCTTTATTCGTACTTAATACATCATAATTTTCCGAGATTTTTCAATACAATCGCCAAAATTTTCGGTACTTATTCAGAAGCTATGACAGTGAAAAAGAAAGCTCTTTTTTGTGTTCAACCTAACCCTATAATAACACTAATCACTGCTCTAATTGTGAAAACTCCTTTTTTGCGATTAACCTAACCCTATAATAACACTGGTCACTGCTCATTTGTGCCAGTTCTTTTGGTAGCGATCACTCTAAAGTTTTAGACTAGGAAGATTCAGCTCTAAGAACATAGTGCTTGTTATAAAAAAAATAAAAAAAAAAAACATTCAGGTTTCAGGTACCTATCAATTTAAGTGTGGGACCCAATTGGTACTTAGACCCTCTCAAACCCGGACCCAATTGGTAGCAAAAAACAGGTTTTGGGACCGAATTGGTTCCCTCCCTAATAAGCGTTCAAACGCAATTTCATTAATGATATAATGATAATAATAAATACATTGCAATTACATGAACAAAGGTATATAAAGATAACAATAAGAATTATTTACATAAACGTATGATAATATGGATGTAAAAAGTAAAAATGGGTAGGTAGATATATTGCCCCATAATAGGTATTATTAGGCTTGCCATTACCAAGTTGAAAGGCTTATCAAAACTAGAGGTAAAAGATTGTAAGTGCATTTCTCATGCAATTTTCTTGCTTTCCAGAGTAGGTACCTTTACAATAAAAGCTGATATGTACATACCATTGATAACATACCTACTATCTTTGTTTCAGTATGGCAAAGACAGCAACATTATCCACCCTATTCATCATGCTATGGACACTCCAAACTCACTGCTGTTTTCAGTATAACATCTTTAAAGTAGTCTTTCAAATTACTCTTATTAATCTCGTTTGATTTGGCAGCATGCCCCACGAATAACAGTAACAAAATGGTTAAAACTACTCTCATATTTAGCTAAAGTGACCTCAGACAAAACTCATTAAGTATTTGTTCCAAAAGTGTGGTTGGTTCCAACTAAACCTTGTTTGGAAGAGCTCCTGGGAATCCTTCCACTTTAAATTGTAAAGAGAAACTCTAGTCAAAAAATTGGACCCTGGGGTCCAATTTTTTTGATCAGAAGATATCTCTCACATTTTTAGAAATTGGACCCTAGGGTCCAATTTTTTGACCAGAGTTTCTCTTTACAATTTAAAGTGGAAGGATTCCCAGGAGCTCTTCCAAACAATGTTTAGTTGGAACCAACCACACTTTTGGAACAAATACTCAATGAGTTTTGTCTGAGGTCACTTTAGCTAAATATGAGAGTAGTTTTAACCATTACGTTACTGTTATTCGTGGGGCATGGTGCCAAATCAAACGAGATTAATAAGAGTAATTTGAAAGACTACTTTAAAGAAGTTATGCTGAAAACACCGACACTTTTGGAACAAATACTTAATGAGTTTTGTCTGAGGTCACTTTAGCTAAATATGAGAGTAGTTTTAACCATTTCGTTAATGTTATTCGTGGGGCATGGTGCCAAATCAAACGAGATTAATAAGAGTAATTTGAAAGACTACTTTAAAGAAGTTATGCTGAAAACACCCTGTTATTCGTGGGGCATGGTGCCGAATCAAACGAGATTAATAAGAGTAATTTGAAAGACTACTTTAAAGAAGTTATGCTGAAAACACCGAGAAGTAAGTAGAAAAAAATCAAAGTAATCAAAATCAAATCTCTTTTTTTTTTTGCAAAAATATACTTTCATATTCATTATTAATTTAAGCTCAAACTCAAAATATGACAGAATAAAGCAAAAACAAAAAAAGTATATTGTCTGAGGTCACTTTAGTTTAATAGCAAATAATGAGTTTAGTCTGAGGTCACCTTTGGGCAAGTAGTGAGTTTTGGACTAAACTTATCTCTTTTATACCCTTATTTTTTATACCTACCCTCATAAAAAAAGCGCAATAACTTGTTATCAATCCTATTTGGACGTTTACGGTCAATATCATCGATGGCTTCATTAGTCCGTCCTTCCTTCATTAAATTACAATAATAATAATAATAAAAGGTATAGGGACGGACTATTGTATTTGCTTCGGTGTCGTCTGTCTGTGTGTCTGTCTGTCTGACCCCATAGAAGGACTTACATATACAAACCTGGTCGACCTATATATCAAATTGTAATAATAAAAGGTATAGGGACGGACTATTGTATTCGCTTCGGTGTCGTCTGTCTGTGTGTCTGTCTGTCTGACCCCATAGAAGGACTTACATATACAAACCTGGTCGACCTATATATCAAATTAAAGGTCTTTTTACGAGGAACACGAAAGTGGTGTTTATTGTGATAATAATATACCTAGATCATTGGTTCCCAACCTGGGGGTATTTACCCCCCGAGGGGTAAAATACACTTTTTCGAGGGGTAAAAAGAACTAAACGCTAAAAGATAATTATGTTAGAACCAAAAACGAGACATTATCGCAATACCTTCATGTCCTTCATGATAAATTACAATTTAATTACTTTATTTACCTCCTGTTAAAATGTTATCATGCAATTAAGTAGAGACAACACTTGTGTTGCTGCACGTTTTATTGGTTTTATGTGGAAAATTGCCGATTGTACTCGTTTTGTCTAATTTCCATTGCTATAAACTATTAAACTCTTGAACCAGTGAGCAGAGGCCACGTATCCGTGTGTGTGTGTGTGTGTGTGTGTGTGTGTGTGTGTGTGTGTATGCCCTCTCTCTCTCTCTCTCTGTCCCTATCTCTTTCTCTTTTTTATTTAGTTTTTCGTCGAAAAAATAAACATTCTTCTATCTCTCTCGCTCTTCTGTGTGATAATTTATAGAGTAAGAGAGATGAAGAGAGAGAGAGAGAGAGAGAGAAGTATTGGGGGATTGTGTATACGGTAACGGTATACGATTAGGAGAAAAGTTTCGAAGAGTTCATGTTTGTAGAAAGGAAGAAGAGAGAGAGAGAGTAAGGGAGAGAGAGAGAGAGAGTAAGGGAGAGAGAGAGAGAGAGAGAGAGAGTACTGTACCTAATAAATACACTTGAGTGCAAAGGAATCGGTACATTTCCATTAGTAAACAACCTTTTGGCCTTTTTTGGCCAGCCTCAGCCTAGTTAGCGCTACCAGCGTCTGCCTTGTAAGCGCTAGGCCGCGGGTTCGATTCCCGCCCAGGGCGGATTTTATCCCGATGGGATAAGGATCGTTCTCGGAACGGCTTTTTCCTATCTTGTTTTCCTTCTCTCTTTGATTTCGAGATCATAAGACCTTAGCAGTTACAGTTCCCTCTGTCAAACCTCTTGAATTAATGCTAGGGTCTTGTTGTCCCGAAATCGAAGAGAGAAGGAAGACAGGATAGAAGAAAGCCAGCCGTTCCGAGAACGAACATTATCCCATCAGGATAAAACCCTGACCTTTTTTCTTAAGGTAGTCGACTATCAACTGGGTCCCGGGCTTACTACCAATTGGGTCCCGTATACCTGTAATGACTTGGATGATATAAATTAAGAGTTTTAATTTTTAACAATATTTACAACGTTCGTTTTTCTGTTGTTCAAAAGTAGAAGAAATGATTCTGCTTTATTCGTACCTACTTAATCCATAATAATTTTCCGAGATTTTTCAATACAATCACCAAATTTTTGGGTAATTATTCAGAAGCTACGACAGTGAAAAAGAAAACTCCTTTTTGCGTTTAACCTAACCCCATAATAACACTGGTCACTGCTCATTTGTGCAATAATTTTCCGAGATTTTTCAATACAATCACCAAATTTTTGGGTACTTATTCAGAAGCTACGACAGTGAAAAAGAAAACTCCTTTTTGCGTTTAACCTAACCCCATAATAACACTGGTCACTGCTCATTTGTGCATAATTTTCCGAGATTTTTCAATACAATCACCAAATTTTTCGGTGCTTATTCAGAAGCTACGACAGTGAAAAAGAAAACTCCTTTTTGCGTTTAACCTAACCCCATAATAACACTGGTCACTGCTCATTTGTGCCAGTTCTTTTGGTAGCGATCACTCTAAAGTTTTAGACTAGGAAGATTCAGCTCTAAGAACATAGTGCTTGTTTTAGAAAGAAAAAAAAAACATTCAGGTACCAGGTACCTATCAATTTAAGTGTGGGACCCAATTGGTAGCAAAAAACAGGTTTAGGGACCGAATTGGTTTCCTCCCTAATAAGCGTTCAAACGCAATTTCATTAATGATATAATGATAATTATAAATACATTGCAATCACATGAACAAAGGTATATAAAGATAACAATAAGAATTTGTACATAAACGTATGATAATAGGTATGGATGTAAAAAGTAAAAATGGGTAGGTAGATATACTCGTATTGCCCCATAATATTAGGTATCATCGTTTTTTTACTTTCCTTATCCTATAGGAATGAAAGTAGTGTAATCGGGTCAAATTTTCGATGGTCAGTTTTTAGTACCAAAACACGTTTTGAGGTCCCTAGAGCCTAAATCCAAAGCCATTGGTCCGTGTGTGTGTCTGTCTGTAAAATATCTCGAGAACGGTAAGAGCTAGAGACTTGAAATTTGGTATGCAGTTATCAAATGTGACAAGGATGCGACACAAAACTTTTGGTTAAGGTCGGTGCAACGCTTGGCGGTATTTTGGCGGTTTTCGGCGTAATTCATTATTATCTCGGGAACGGTATGAGCTAGAGACTTTAAATTAATTTGGTATGTAGTCCACAAAAGTGACAAGGATGTAACTCAAAACTTTTGGTTACGATAGGTGCTGCGGTTGGCGGTATTTTCAAGGATGCGACACAAAACTCTTAGTTAAGGTCGGTGCAACGCTTGGCGGTATTTTGCCGATTTTTGGCGGTTTTCGGCGTAATTCATTATCTAATATCTCGTATTACACGGTATGAGCTAGAGACTTGAAATTTATTTGGTATGTAGTCCACAAAAGTGACAAGGATGTAACTCAAAACTTTTGGTTACGATAGGTGCTGCGGTTGGCGGTATTTTGGCCGCTCTTTGGCGGTTGTCAGCTATACTGACTAAACGGTTAGAGATATTGTAAAAATTACAATAGAAAAACACCAAAAAAGGCATCATTTAATAGGATAAGAAAAGTCGTGTGATGTTCACACCAAATTTTATTTCATTAAATTTCAGTTGGTTGTTCCAGCTCCAGTACTTCTCTACTAACTATTTTGAAGGTTGTTGGGTTCAAAGCTAGATCTAAAAGAGAAAGAAAAGTCGTGTGATGGTCACACCAAATTTTATTTTATTGAATTTCAGTTGGTTGTTCCAGCTCCAGTACTTCTCTGCTGATTATTTTGAAGGTTGTTGGGTTCAAAGCTAGATCCAAAAGAGAGGAGTGTTGATTGTAAAGTATCATGGCAGAGATCACTGGTGAGCTCAGACCCACTGGAGCACAGAGACTATTTTTGATGTAAAAGTAACTAGTGGTTGACTCGTCCTTTGTACGGGACCACCACACACACACGCGCACACCCACCACACAGACACACCCACCATACACACATCACACACACACCCATCTTTGGCGGTTGTCAGCTATACTGACTAAACGGTTAGAGATATTGTAAAAATTACAATAGAAAAACACCAAAAAAAAAAAGGCATCATTTAATAGGATAAGAAAAGTCGTGTGATGTTCACACCAAATTTTATTTTATTGAATTTCAGTTGGTTGTTCCAGCTCCAGTACTTCTCTGCTAATTATTTTGAAGGTTGTTGGGTTCAAAGCTAGATCTAAAAGAGAGGAATGTTGATTGTAAAGTATCATGGCAGAGATCACTGGTGAGCTCAGACCCACTGGAGCACAGAGACTATTTTTGATGTAAAAGTAACTCGTCCTTTGTACGGGACCACCACACACACACGCGCACACCCACCACACAGACACACCCACCATACACACATCACACACACACCCATTACACATACCCATCACACACACCACCCACACATCACACACCCATTACACACACCACACCCACCACACACACACCACACACACACACACCACACACACCCATCACACCACACACACCCATCACATCACACACAGACCACACACCCATCACATCACACACAGACCACACATCCATCACACCACACACATCCATCACACCACACACACACCCACACCCACCACACACACACAGTCGCGCTACGCGCTCCCTGACACGGCACGTACCACAGTGCAGCCTAATAGGCATAACTTTGAACCGCCGCCATTTTGAATCAGGATGGAATGTGCCGATTTTAAGTAGCCTATGTCACCCGGAGTACTTTTCTTAACAACCACAAAAAATTTCATCAAAATCGGTCGAGCCGTTTTTGCGTGACCTTATACCTCCAGGATAAAATCCGCCCCGGGCGAATCGAACCCGTGGCCTAGCGCTTACCAACCAAGCTAACTAGGTTGGCTTAGTTCTCACTATCAAAACTCTTTACTTAAAAAAAAAAAAAATAGGTAGGTACCTACCTCCTACCTTATTACCTCCATGGTACCTACTTGCTGTTTAGTGTCCAGGTAGGTCGGAAGTCGTCTCTTTCTACCATGGGAAGTCGTAACTTTTTTCGCTCTAATAAAGTAGTCTTATCACCTAGGAGGTAATCGAGTAGTGGACTCATATGCAAACTTCCCCTCCTTATCATTTCGTGATAAGAAAACTCGTTGGAATTCGTTTTTGTTTACTTTTTGAAAAATCCAAATTTTGAAAATTTAAATCCAACATGATGGAATTTTCTTTTCGTAATTTTCCTGATTTTTCTCTACGTTTTCCTCTCAAATCTCACCTTTAATGCTTTAATAGTCAGTTGATTAACTTTGATTTTCGCGGTAGGTACCTGTGAGGAAAACTATAACCAGGTAAGTACTTATAAGTTCAAGTTTTGGCCACTTAGGATTAAATGTCTGTTTCTGTACTCAGTTATCTAAGACATCTAAGTTACCTTAGGTTCTTTTTGATCATTCATTATTAATTCAGTTGCTTTCCACATTCCACAGGTGTTTATGAAAATCCTCATAGGTCTTCTGAATCTTGTGATATTTTTAATATCTCTTTTGTTTACTTTTTGAAAAAGAACCTAAAAAATTACATGAGAAAGGCACTTATACAATCTTTTACCTCTGGTTTTGATAAGCCTTTCAACTTACTAATAAATTATATCTGTGATCTGTGAGTATGCCTATGTAGTTACTTCGGTACCTTTAACCTACTAGCTGTTTAGTGTTCAGGTAGGTCGGAAGTCGGAACTTTTTTCGCTCTAATAAAGCAGTCTTATCACCTAGGAGGTAATCGAGTAGTGGACTCATAAGCAAACTTCCCCTCCTTATCATTTCGTGATAAGAAAACTCGTTGGAATTCGTTTTTGTTTACTTTTTGAAAAATCCAAATTTTGAAAATTTAAATCCAACATGATGGAAATGGAATTTTCTTTTCGTAATTTTCCTGATTTTTCTCTACGTTTTCCTCTCAAATCTCACCTTTAATAGTCAGTTGATTAACTTTGATTTGCACGGAAACTGAGGAAAACTATAACCAGGTAGGTAAGTTTAAGCTTGAATAGGCTACTTAGGTAATAATGTTTCTTCCTGTACTCGATCAGTTACCTATAGAATGATGTTCTGTTTAACCATTCAAATCATTCGATGCATTATTAATTCAGTAATTTCAGATTTTCAGTTGCTTTCCACATTCCACAGGTGTTTGTGAAAGTGCTCACAGTTACTCATCAGGTAGGTAAGTTCAAGCTTAAATAGGCTACTTAGGTTATAATGTTTCTTCCTGTAGGTACTCGATCAGTTACCTATAGAAACTATAGATGTTCTGTTTAATGATTCGATGCATTATTAATTCAGTAATTTCAGATTTTCAGTTGCTTTCCACATTCCACAGGTGTTTGTGAAAGTGCTCACAGTTACTCAGATAGTTTTAAATCTCTGGAAAGCAAGAAAATTACATGAGAAATGCACTTACAATCTTTTACCTCTAGTTTTGATAAGCCCTTCAACTTAATAAAATTATCTATTTAGGTACTTATAGGCAAATAGGCATACTCACAGATAATTTTATTACCAAGTTGAAAGGCTTATCAAAACTAGAGGTAAAAGATTGTAAGTGCATTTCTCATGTAATTTTCTTGCTTTCCAGAGTAGGTACCTTTACAATAAAAGCTGATATGTACATACCTACCATTTATTACATACCTACTATCTTTGTTTCAGTATGGCAAAGACAGCAACATTATCCACCCTATTCATCATGCTATGGACACTCCAAACTCACTGCATAATAAATACATTGCAATTACATGAACAAAGGTATATAAAGATAACAATAAGAATTCTTTACATAAACGTATGATAATATGGATGTAAAAAGTAAAAATGGGTAGGTAGATATATTGCCCCATAATAGGTATTATTAGGCTTGCCAAACGTCCCGAATTGGCCGGGACAGTCCCGAATTTCAGGGGGTGTCCCGGCGTCCCGTTCAGTTTTTCAACTCACTGCCAAGTCTCTGAGGACCCCTACTCCCCTTGTCCTAAAGTATTTCACTATGAAACTACTAATGACTATAGTGACACTCTATCTGCTCTACTGACAGTACCATTCCCTATGGATAGCTCAGTTATACACACGTCTTTGATTATGACAGTCCAGGGACATTATGAGGTAAGGATATGAGGGTTTAATGGTTGGTTTTTATTGGTTTTATGTGGAAAATTGCCGATTGTACTCGTTTTGTCTAATTTCCATTGCTATAAAGTATAAACTATTAAACTCTTGAACCAGTGAGCAGAGGCCACGTATCCGTGTGTGTGTGTGTGTGTGTGTGTGTGTGTGTGTGTGTGTGTCAGCTCAGTTATACACACGTCTTTGATTATGACAGTCCAGGGACATTATGAGGTAAGGATATGAGGGTTTAATGGTTGGGATGTCAAATTTGTTGAAAGAGTTTTGGACCTAAGCTAGAGATAGAGTTTTGGACCTAATGAAAATGGTATCTAGTACCTATCTACTGCTGTAATAAAAGTTCCTACTTTCCTACTTATACCTACCTAATGGCCAAGGGTACTTCTCATACAATCTGTCATTTTCCCGAAATTTCCATACCTACAGCAAATGAGAACTAGTTATATCTACCTGATGAGTTCTAGCACAAACGAATGTGGTCCTTTAAATTCTGGATTTAGATTTAGAGGGTCAAAGATTCTGTCTGTAGTCTGTACCTAACTACTACGTATGTTATGCATTTGCAGGGCTACAAAGGTGAATTACAACTGACAAGAAACAAGTCGGAAGTAATCTCAGATATCAAGAAACACAGAATCGATGTTGTACAATTCCAGGTGTATCTACCCCGAATAGAACCATGGCCTATACTAGGTGTAGTTCTGGTCAATCAAGTAGTCATCTGTATGGGACCAATGAGTAAGACACATTTTTTTTTTTTTTTTTTTTTTTTTTAGAAATCCCCCTCTTCTGAAGCTAGTTTCCGCTCCTTTTGCTTTGGTTTAGTACGGGCGCTATCGCTATCACGCCAAAAGAGAAGCGTGTCCCTCTTTTGGCAGAGGGGAAGATAAGGAAGACAAGGTAGGAGAAAGCCAGCCGTTCCAAGAACGAACCTTATCCGCCTAAGATGACCACTTTACTTAAAGGCATACTACGAAATGGGTACCTATGCTACGAGTGCACAGACCACATGCGTAAAAATGGCGGTGAAACTCTCTCTCTCTCTCTCTCTTTTGTTTTTTTTTTTTTTTTTTTTTTTTTAAGCAACCTTCGTGGCCATCTCGGCCACTATCACGCTAGGCTTGCACGCCGGAGGTCCGGGTTCGATTTCCGGCGGGGTCGAAGTTTTTCCGGCTTTTTGCTTGGATTTTGGGGTGCATTCTGCCTCGTGAGGACAATTGAGTAGCGACCAGTGGCGGCAATAAAAGTGTAAAAAGATTAACGGTAAATGAGAATTGAGGTGTCTCATAAATTTTTTTTATCGCTTAAAACGATAGAACGTAAAATTAAAAAAAATATTGGGAAAAAAATGAGGAAATTCCGTACAGTTGGATTTTTTTGAATTGCGTTTTTTTCGCGGGCAAATTTTGCAGCGTGATATCTACGTAAAAAAATAACTTTATCTCGGAAAAGACGGTACGATTATTATTATTCTATATGATAAATTTATTTATAACTAATTATCTCTCACATGAGACACCTTAATTACTTAATAGTAAAGAAGGCACTTAGTAATGGTGTGATAGCCACAAAAGTTGTGTTGAAGCTCTCTGCTTTACTTACCACAAATAGTTAATGATGTGATTGACTTTTTCTAACTCTTGTTCAGGTAAGATTATATGAAGCTTTTGCCTTGCCTCTTTGCTGGGATTTCAGCTCCTTAAATGGCAGCCTGAGTGAGCCCGGTAACAGCCTTCAGTCAACAGTACATTACCTAAGTACCTACCCTACTTTTTACTTTCTTTATCCTATAGGAAGGAAAGTAATGTAATCGGGTCAATTTTTCGATGGTCAGTTTTTAATGCCAAAACACGTTTTGAGGTTCTTAGAGCCTAAATACAAAGTTTCAGCCATTCGTCCGTGTGTCTGTCTGTCTGCATGTAAACAAAATATCTCGATAACGGTAAGAGCTAGAGACTTGAAATTTGGCATGTAGCTGTCAAAGGTGACAAGGATGCGACACGAAACTTTTGGTTAATGTCGGTGCAACGGTTGGCGGCATTTTATCGCTTTTTGCCAGTTTTCGGTGTAATTCAATAATATCTCAGGAACGGTATGAGCTAGAGACTTGAAATTTGGTATGTATTCTACAAATGAGACAAGAATGTAACACGAAACTTTTGGTTAAGATAGGTGCTGCGGTTGGTGGTATTTTGACCGCTTTTTGGAGGTTTCTGCTTTTCTGACTAAACGGTTAGAGATATTGTAAAAGTTACTATAGAACATAAAAATAAGCATCATTCAATAGGATAAGGAAAGTCGTGTCCTCTCTCACTCTCTCCTTCGCTGTCATACACTTTCTGTCTCTCTCCATCTCTATTCTACGCTACTCGCTCTGTCTCTCTTCCTCTCATAGACTTCATATAGTTTTTGACTTTTAACATTATTTTCCTCATTCCCTCTCTTTCTTTTGTCTTTATTCCTGTGTTGTACCGCGTTTGTTTCCTCTCTCACTCTCTCCTTCGCTGTCATACACTTTCTGTCTCTCTCCATCTCTATTCTACGCTACTCGCTCTGTCTCTCTTCCTCTCATAGACTTCATATAGTTTTTGACTTTTAACATTATTTTCCTCATTCCCTCTCTTTCTTTTGTCTTTATTCCTGTGTTGTACCGCGTTTGTTTCCTCTCTCACTCTCTCCTTCGCTGTCATACACTTTCTGTCTCTCTCCATCTCTATTCTACGCTACTCGCTCTGTCTCTCTTCCTCTCCCATATTTGTACTTCCCAATAGACTTCAGAGTTTTTGACTTTTTTTCCTCGTGCCCTCTCTCTCTCTCTCTCTCTCTCTTTTACTTTTTCGTCAAAAAAATAAACATTCTTCCATCTCTCTCGCTCTTCTGTGTGATAATTTATAGAGTAAGAGAGATGGAGAGAGAGAGAGAAGTATTGGGGGATTGTGTAAGAGAGAGAGAGAGAGAGAGTAAGGGAGAGAGAGAGAGTACTCTGTACCTAATAAATACATTTGAGTGCAAAGGAATCGGTACATTTCCATTAGTAAACAACCTTTAGGCCAGCCTCAGCCTAGTTAGCTTGGTTGGTAGCGCGTCTGCCTTGTAAGCGCTAGGCCGCAGGTTCGATTCCCGCCCGGGGCGGATTTTACCCCGATGGGTGTTTCCTTCGAATCGGACTTAGTGCTTTGTCTACTTTCTTTAGTATTCTAGAGTGTCCAGCACCATTTAGTTTTGCACCTGGTGGACTTTTTGAGAATGATTTCAATATTTTTCTTAGACTCAATCGTCTATATTTACATTCTTCATATCTAGACTGCTGTTTTTTTCCACTCTTAGCACGTGTATGATGTTTATCCAAGGTTCCCCGATGGGATAAGGATCGTTCTTGGAACGGTTTTTTCCTATCTTTTTTTAATTCTCTCTTTGATTTCGAGATCATAAGACCTTAGCAGTTACAGTTCCCTCTGTCAAACCTCTTGAATTAATGCTAGAGTCTTGTCGTCCCGAAATCGAAGAGAGAAGGAAGACAGGATAGAAGAAATCCAAGGTTTTATAAAGTGAACGCTTATTGTTGCCATATTTTACGTTGGTTCGGTTGATTGCAGCGTTTGGTGTACGGAATGGATTTAAAGGCTGTGAAATTTTGATGGAAGATCCTTTCTTGTTACTCTGATCTGACTTAGTGTTATTTTTTCCATAACATATTAAATCCCGTATTTGAGAAGAATCATTCCTAAACTTCCACTTCTCAAGTTTAACAGCTTTGACATCTTTAGCTTCCTTGCGTGGAGGTTTCTTAGATTCTTTATTACAGAGATGAACGGATTCTTCTTTTGGTTGAAATTTTGACACATTTTTGGCGTTAGCTTTTTGATTGCTCTCTGAATTCTCTTGGTTCTTTTTCAATTTTTTTGCATTCGCCACAGGTATTTGATATTTTCCATGTCCAGTGGACTTGGTTGTATGCGTGGTGTTTGATTTGGTGTACGCAGATGATGTGGTTCTTGCATGATTTTTTTCCCCCTCCAATTGAGGTTTGATAGAGGGAAACAGTTCCAAACTGATTCTTTAATAATTATTGTTTTCACGAGGTCCTGGATTCTCCTCGCGATAAAAGGAATTTACAGGCGTGCTTACTGGAATTTGGCCTGGCGCACTGTTGTGCGCTCAGATCTAACTTTTTTTTGTCTCTGCTTTCGGGGAAATGCTTATTAGTAGTGATCCATGCAAAATTGACCTTGCACGGCCTTTTTGACCCCTTGTGGTCTTAGCAGCAAAATCAGCAAAAATGTAAGCTCAAGGTACAAATGAATTTTGGATTTCTTTAAATTTTGAGGTTCTTTTGAATTCGTACCTTCTTCAAATTTTGAGTTTGTTCTGAATTTTGGAGTTTTTCAAATTTTGAGTTTCTTTTAATCGAATTTTGGATTTCTTCAAATTTTGAGTTTCTTTTGATCGAATTTTGGATTTCTTGAAATTTTGAGGTTCTTTTGAATTCATACCTTCTCCAAATTTTGGATTCCTTCGAATTTCGAGTTTCTTCTTAATTCGTACCTTCTTTGAATTTTGGAGATTTCTCAAAATTTGATTTTCTTTTGAATTCGTACCTTCTGAATTTTGGATTTCTTCAAATTTTGAGTTTCTTTTCAATTCGTACCTTTGAATTTTGGATTTCTTTGATACTGTTTGGAATTTGAAGGTTACTTTAGAATCTTGTATCTTGACACTGTTTGGAATTTGAAGGAATTTTGAATATTGTATCTTGACACTGTTTCGAATTTGAAGGTTACTTTTGAATGTTGTATCTTGATACTGTTTGGAATTTCGAAAGTTTTGAATGTTGTACCTTCTTGATACTGTTTGGAATTTCGAAGGTTTTGAATGTTGTATCTTGATACTATTTGGAATTTGAAGGTTACTTTTTGAATGTTGTATCTTGATACTGTTTGGAATTTCGAAGGTTTTGAATGTTGTATCTTGATACTGTTTGGATTTTGAAGGTTACTTTTGAATGTTGTATCTTAACACTGGATGGAATTTGAAGGTTCCTTTTGAATGTTGTATCTGGATACTGTTTGGAATTTTGAAGGTTTTTTTTTTTTTTTTTTTTATTTATACCTGGGATGTTAAATTTGTTGAAAGAAGAGCTAGGGTTTTTGGACGTAATGAAAATGGTATCTAGAATCTACTGCTGTAATAAAAGTTCCTACTTTCCTACTTATACCTACCTAATGGCTAAGGGTACTTCTCATACAAGCTGACATTTTCCCAAAATTTCCATACCTATAGCGAATAAGATCTAGTTATGTCTACCTGATTATGTCAATCTGTTATCTGTTTGCCTACAGATATCTGAGTATAGGTATCGATGTGTAGGTAGTAGGTAGGTACATAACTATTACATTAGTTTTTGTTTTCTTTTTTACTTCTTTTGCTCTAGATTATGTTCACATTTTGTCTCATTCTTTGCTTTTTTTTTTTTTTACTGTATATGTATACCTACTGATGTATGTTAACAACCCAATGTGTTGAAACATGAACTTTGATACTGATGAGTTCTAGCACAAACGAATCTGGTCCTTTAAGTTCTGGATTTAGAGCGTCAAAGATTCTGTATGTAGTCTGTACCTAACTACTACGTACGTATGTTATGCATTTGCAGGGCTACAAAGGTGAATTACAACTGACAAGAAACAAGTCGGAAGTAATCTCAGATATCAAGAAACAGGATTTTTTAGAATTTTGAGTTTCTTCTGAATTCGTACCTCCTTCAAATTTTGGTGTTTTTCAAATTTTAAGTTTCTTTTAATCGAATTTTGGATTTCTTCAAATTTTTAGTTCTGCTTTGAATTTTGAATTTCTTCAAATTTTGAATTTCTTTTGATCAAATTTTGCATTTCTTCAAATTTTGAGGTTCTTTTGAATTCATAACTTCTTCAAATTTTTGATTTCTTCGAATTGTGAGTTTCTTTTGAATTCGTACCTTCTTCGAATTTCGAGCTTCTTTTGATGTATACCTTCTTCGAATATTGAATTCCTTTCCAATGTGGTATTTTGATACTGTTTGGAATTTGAAGGTTACTTTTGAATGTTGTATCTTGATACTGTTTGGAATTTTGAAGGTTTTGAATGTTGAATCTTGATACTGTTTGGATTTTCGAAGGTTCTGAATGTCGTGTCTTGATACTGTTTAGAATGTTGAAGGTTTTGAATGTTGTATCTGGAATTCTGTTTGGAATTTTAAAGGTTACTTTTGAATTTTGAATCTTGACACTCTGAAATTTTGAAGGTTTCTTTTGAATGTTGTTTGGATCTGGACACTCTTTGGAATTTTGAAGGTTTCTTTTGAATGTTGATTCTTTCCGAATTTGGAAATTACTTTTGGATGTTGAATCTTGTGTTCTAGAATTTGGATTATTCTTCTTTAAATTTAAATTTCAATGTCGATTTTTTACTTTCCTTATCCTATAGGAAGGAAAGTAATGTAATCGGGTCAAATTTTCGATGGTCAGTTTTTAGTGTCAAAACACGTTTTGAGGTCCCTAGAGCCTAAATCCAAAGTTTCAGCCATTGGTCCGTGTGTGTGTCTGTCTGTCCGTGTGTCTGTGTGTCTGTCTGTCTGTAAACAAAATATCTCGAGAACAGTAAGAGCTAGAGACTTGAAATTTGGTATGTAGCTGTCAAAAGTGACAAGGATGCGATACGAAACTTTTGGTTAAGACCGGTGCAACGGTTGGCGACATTTTACCGCTTTTTGGCGGTTTTCGGTGTAATTTAACAATACCTCGGGGACGGTATGAGCTAGAGACTTGAAATTTAATATGTAATTCACGAATGTTACAAGGATGCAACACAAAACGTTTAGTTGAGATAGGTGCTGCGGTTGGCGGTATTTTGACCGCTTTTTGGCGGGTTTCGACCGCTTTTTGGCGGTTTTCAGCTATATCGACTAAACGGTTAGAGATATTGTAAATGTTACAACAGAACACCCAAATAAGCACCATTCAATAGGATAAGGAAAGTCGTGTGATGTTCACACCAGATTTTTCTTTCTTTCTCTCTTTTCTCTCTCTCTCTTTCTCTATCTTTTTATTTCCTCCTTCTTTCACCTCTTTCCCTTCTCTCTCTCTCTCTCTCTTTTAATTTCTTCCTTTTTCTTTTTCCCCTCTTCCCATACACTCATTCTCCCATTTCTCTCACACACACTCTTTCAATCTCTCTCTCTCTCTCTCTCTCTCTCTCTCTCTCCCCTCTCCCTTCGTTTTTTTTTTTTTTTTTTTTTTTTTTTTTTTCGTCTTTTTCTTCTTCTTGTTCATTTATTCTGACCCTTATTGCTTATTGGTGATTGATTTCGCTTTATGAATTTTGCGATGCATGAAGTATTCTTCTGAGCAAGCGTTGCTTCTGACGTATTTTTTTGAACCGTAGGTATTATTCCACTTTTGATCTTTATTTTTTTCTGATTTATATCGTCTTTTCATGACGTGTTCTGTCATTCTGTCTACGTTTTTCTTGCGATGAAATTTTATTCTTCAAATTATTCAATGCTTTCACTTTCAAACTTGACACCTCGGAACGGAAGTTCCTTAGTCTCTTTTTATGACAAGCAAGAGTATATATAATATATCGATGTTAATTAATTTCCCCCAACCACAGGGGACACATGCCATTTGGTACTCCATTTTCCGATTTTCAATTTGTAGCATAATATTGTTGGGTAGAGTTGTAGTCCTGTGTGAAGTGAGCAGATGAGTTCTTGATTCAGCATGGCGGTAGATATGTTAAATACTTTGGAAAATTTGTGTGTTTTTTTTTGGGGGGGTTAATCTGTGTGAAAATTTTGTGTGTAGGTAGTTTTTTTTTCTAACTTGAAAATTTTCAGTGTGATTTTAATTTTGACATTGTTGACTGAGTTTATTTTTATGACAGTGTAGTGGTCAACTTATTATTATTATTATTTTTTTTTTTTTTGAAAAATTGGAAATTTATATTGGCTTCTTTTACGTTGGTTTTGACCTTTTTTTATTCACATGATCTTCTTCTTCTTCTTCTTCTTCTTCTTCTTCTTCTTCTTCTTCTTCTTCTTCACTCAAGTGGAGTCGGCGTTTTTTGATAGCAGTCTCCATCTGCCTCGGATTCTAAGGTGGATTTACACGATGCCACTGTTTAAATATAAGCTAGAAGTTCTTTTTCATAATTATTCTTTTCTTTTCAGTTCTCCCCGTTGACGAAAGTGTGGTGACAAGTTTGACCTTGAATTATGTTCTACACCTCAACTCCAACTCATCACATCCATCCAAACCCATCTCCACCACACATAAACCCACCCACCTGCCATCTCCAGACACCTTCAAAACCAACAGACTCCAGGATTTGGTCAACACGTCTGAGGTGCAAGTGTTGAGAAGCTATTTGGAAGAAATAAGAGAGGGAGATGCTACACCAAGCCCGCCCAAGCTGGATTTACGAATTGATACGAAGGACAGAAATCAAACTCATGATAATCAAGGTAACTAACTAATAGTGGTAAATAATAGTTGTTGTTAGCGCGTCTGCCTTGAAAGCGCTAGGCCGCGGGGGTAAATAATAGTTGTTGTTAGCCCGTCTGCCTTGAAAGCGCTAGGCCGCGGGTTTGGTTCCCGCCCAGGGCGGAAATTTATCCTGAAAGGATAAGGTTCGTTCTCGGAACGTAGTGGTAAATAATAGTTGTTGTTAGCGCGTCTGCCTTGAAAGCGCTAGGCCGCGGGTTTGGTTCCCGCCCAGGGCGGAAATTTATCCTGAAAGGATAAGGTTCGTTCTCGGAACAGCTGGCTTTAGCAGCTACAGGTCCCTCTATCGAACCTCTTAAAAAAGCATCTTTGACATTGGGTTTTGCCACAATTCAACAACACGGACAACCTGTCCATTATCTTATCCTAGCATCTTTGACATTGGGTTTTGCCACAATTCAACAACACGGACAACCTGTCCATTATCTTATCCTCTTTTTATTTATTTCAGGTCGCAATTGCACGTCATACAGGCGGTCTTATTATCCTTGGATTGTGGCAGTTTACATGAAGTCAGGCCTAGGCGTACAATATCATTGTACTGCCAATCTCATATCGAGCCAACATGTTATACTAGGTAAGACAAGGAACTTTGGTCTAATAGGTACACACCATTTCGATTTTTTATCGAATTTTTCAAGGAAATCGATTTGTTTGTTTGTTTTTTTTTTTTTTTGGCACTTGATTTATTTTAGGGGAAACGACTTGGCGGGGCTTTTTTTTTGCCACGAATCGGTATGCGATGCATGAAGTATTCTTCTGAGCAAGCGTTGCTTCTGACGTATTTTTTTGAACCGTAGGTATTATTCCACTTTTGATCTTTATTTTTTTCTGATTTATATCGTCTTTTCATGACGTGTTCTGTCATTCTGTCTACGTTTTTCTTGCGATGAAATTTTATTCTTCAAATTATTCAATGCTTTCACTTTCAAACTTGACACCTCGGAACGGAAGTTCCTTAGTCTCTTTTTATGACAAGCAAGAGTATATATAATATATCGATGTTATTCAATTTCCCCCAACCACAGGGGACACGTGCCATTTGGTACTCCATTTTCCGAATTCCAATTTGTAGCATATTGTTGGGTAGAGTTGTAGTCCTGTGTGAAGTGAGCAGATGAGTTCTTGATTCAGCATGGCGGTAGATAATTATGTTAATTACTGTGGAAAATTTGTGTGTTTTTTTTAGGGTTAGTCTGTGTGAAAATTTTGTGTGTAGGTAGTTTTTTTTTTTTTTTTTTTCTAACTTGAAAATTTTCAGTGCTTCTTCTTCCCAACTCAAGTGGAGTCGGCATTTTTTGATAGCAGCCTCCATCTGCCTCGGTTTCTAAGGTGGATTTACACGATGCCACTGTTTAAATAAGCTACAAGTTCTTTTTCATATTCTTTTCAGTTCTCCCCGTTGACGAAAGTGTGGTGACAAGTTTGACCTTGAATTATGTTCTACATCTCACCTCCAACTCATCACATCCATCCAAACCCATCTCCACCACACATAAACCCACCCACCTACCATCTCCAGACACCTTCAAAACCAACAGACTCCAGGATTTGGTCAACACGTCTGAGGTGCAAGTGTTGAGAAGCTATTTGGAAGAAAGCCGGAGGTCCCGTGTTCGATTTCCGGCGGGGTCGGAAGTTTTTCCGGCTCTTTGCTTGGATTTTGGAGTGCATTCGTCCGTGTGTCTGTCTGTCCTTCTGTCTGTCTGCATGTAATCAAAATATCTCGATAACGGTAAGAGCTAGAGACTTGAAATTTGGCATGCAGCTGTCAAAGGTGACAAGGATGCGACTCGAAACTTTTGGTTAAAATCGGTGCAACGGTTGGCGGCATTTTACCGCTTTTTGGCGGTTTTCGGTGTAATTCAATAATATCTCGGGAACGGTATGAGCTAGACTGCTAGAGGCTTGAAATTTGGTATGTATTCTACAAATGAGACAGGAATGTAATACGAAACTTTTGGTTGGGATAGGTGCTGCGGTTGGCGGTATTTTGACCGCTTTTTGGTGGTTTTCTGCTATACTGACTAAACGGTTAGAGATATTGTAAAAGTTACTATAGAACATAAAAATAAGCATCATTCAATAGGATAAGGAAAGTCGTGTGATGTTTACACCAGATTTTTTTCCATTCAAGAAGGTCATGAATTATCCTCCTACAATCCTACTATTCTGATAGGGTTATTTACTAAATACCGAAATGAAAACACAGGGGTTGAATTTTGAATTTTGTTTTATTTCCTATTTACGTCTTCCATTTGATCATTGGTATTCCTTCGTTTACTTTTAACATCCTGTTTCTTGAGTTTCTTTTGAATTAGGTATATCTTCTCTGAATTTTGGATTTCTTCAAATTTTAAGTTTCTTTTAATCGAATTTTCGATTTCTTCAAATTTTGAATTTCTTTTGAATTGTACCTTCTTCGAATTTTGGATTTCTTCAAATTTCAAGTTTCTTTTGAATTCGTACCTCCTTCGAATTTTGGGTTTCTTCAAATTTTGGATTTCTTCAAATTCTTATTATCCTTGGATTGTGGCAGTTTACATTAAGTCAGGCCTAGGCGTACAATATCATTGTACTGCCAATCTCATATCGAGCCAACATGTTATACTAGGTAAGACAAGGGAAGGTACACATCATTTCGATTTTTTATCGAATTTTCCAAGAAACTTGAAATTTACATAATTATGTTCTTCCATTCATAACACTTGGTTTTGCACGGCCTTATTCAGTAATCTGTTAAACTGGCAGTAGACCTGCGTCTAGCTGTGGGATTAAACAGGAGAATAACATAATATTGACAAAAATTCCATACCTCGGCTGGGATTGAACCCGCACTCTCCTGTTTACCAAGCGATCACCTGGACCACTACACTACCAAAGCAGATGTTCACTGCAACTATTATTCTATGGTTTCAGCCGGGCATTGTATTCAAGAGTCCAGGGGTTCGTTTATTCCAGCTCATCAACTTATTTTGTTCTTCGGTAAAACAGTGCTAAGTTCCTGGGAAGACCACGTGCAAACCAGAGAGGTAAGATATAAACCCGAAAAATACCACTTCGTGGCATAAAAAAAAACCCGCCAAGTCGTTCCTCCCAAAATAAATCAAGTGCCAAAAAAAAAATAATAATAATAATAACAAAACTGTCACCCCACCCCAAAAAAGATTGGACATCAATTTTGCGCCCCGCCTTTATTCATTCCATTTGTATGCTACTCCTTCACGCAATAGGTACCTACCTTTCTTTTCCCTCATTGCACTCCTCTTTCCTCTAATCTCACTTCTGTTTTACTGCATTGGCGGCATGCCATCGATTTAAAGATCCATTTTCATGCCCCAACACACACATTCAATCCATTTTCTTCTGTCTTTTGTAGTTTTCCCTCTACAACTACCTGAAAACGGCTACTTTCTCTGTGGCGTATAATATCTCTAGTAGCGCGGTCAAACTTTCTTGACTTGGCGGGCGGAACGCCACCGCGCTCCGTAATCATACACACTTTAAGCATAGTTCTTGTGCTGTTGGCTTTTCCCGGTCCCACTCAGGTTGGGTGGAAGTGGAAGTAAAAGAGAGGAGGGGCGTGCTTAGTTTGTTACCGAAGGAAGAGTTAGAGGAGGAGAACTATCGATAGTCGGCGCCATCGATAGTTATCGACAGTTTTTTGAAAACTATCGATAGTTTTATTCATTACATATTTTCCTTGTTTCTAAAGGTCTTATCCCCCAAAAAGACCTAACCTAACCTAATTTAAAGAAAATTATTAACTATACATGTATTAATTTGGGTCACAGGGTTTTATTTCAACTTTTTTTTTTACAGAATATAGGTACCTATGTATATACAAAAAAAGCTTGAACAAAAAGTTGTAAGGATAACTAAAGGATAATATAAGGCTGACTATTTGCATTGACTTTTCACTTCTAAAACGACCAAAACAAACGAAAAATGTACAGAAAAAAACTATCGAAAACTATCGATAGTCAAGCCTCAATTATCGATAGCGTTCGATAGTCAAAAATATCGATGGTTATCGATAGTGCTATCGATAGTTCTCCTCCTCTATGAAGGGTAAAACCCCTCAGTGAGAAAACCTAAGTTGTTTTAAAACGACGTTTAACGAGCCTAATAAACAAAGAAATATCTCATCAACCTCCGTGATTTAATGATTTTGTGCGGTGAACTTCGCATCTGGAGTTTGCTGGTTCGAGTCCAAGTCAAGTAATGAAATTTAGTCACGCGACGTGTATTGATTAGAGAAAGACATTTTTGAACCTGCCTCAGTGCTTCATTGTAATACCGATTAACTGTGTTGTACCTAATTAGTTAATTTAGTTAATTACAAAAAAAAAAAAAAAAAAAAAAAAAAAAAAAAAAAAATAAATTGAATCGAATCATTTTATTTTTGTTTTTAAAAAAAAAAAAAAAAAAAAACAAAACAAAAAAAATGAATTGAATCGAATCATTTTATTTTAGTTTTCACGAATAAATTTCCTCTATTTCAGATTTCAGAAGTGCTGGTACACCCCCAATTCGACCATTTTTCCTATACATCGGATCTGGCTATCTTGAAGTTTTCCTCCCCTATAGAATTCTCAGCTCGAGTATCACCTATCTGCATATGGACACCTGAAGATACCTCCACCAGAGTAGGCATAGTAAGTTAAAGCGCCTTTTGTTACGACCTCCACCAGAGTAGGCATAGTAAGTTAAAGCGCCTTTTGTTACGGTACCTACACGTACAAATATGCCCACGACGCGACGAGAGTAATCCAAAAACACAACCGCGACCCAAACTACCCAAAGTCGTGACTTTACCCCAAAATAGGTCATCCCTAAAGGGAATGCGACCAAAATCTAAATGGACTGAATCTATTTCCATCTTTTAACCTTTTTGCAGATGCCTCACCATCTGCAAAAAGGTTCAAGGGCTGCGTCCACTACAGGTTTCGCCACACAAGATGAGTATTAGAGTAGAATATTCACGGTTAGTCCGGTGGTAACGCGCTTGCTTGCCATGTCCCGGGTTTGATGCCCAGGCCCACTATCGACAAATTTGTACTTTTTTTTAGTTTCTGGTCTTCTCGTCCATCTAATGAGGGGTATACTACGGGATGGGTATGCTAGGACACAGACTATCCGGGTCTTATATTTTTTCAGAGCTACGAAATGCAAATGGCGCTAAAACACTTGGCATAAAAAACTCCAGTGTTGTGTGCTTATTTTGTATTCCAGGTGGTAGGCTGGGGCATGAACCCGAAGACCCAGAGCTTCACACCCAATATCCTCCGTCCCGCCATAGTACAACTTATTCCGTGGGAGTTATGTATTCAGGATAGGGATCTGTTCTATATTACATCTCACACCACACTATGTGGCATCTCTGTAGACGGTAAGTGAAAACCATTTGGACTGGATTACACGAGGTCAGTAGATAGTCTACCTAGTGGTATTTCTAATGCCCACCATTCACACTCAGACCGCCTGACAGACAACAAACGAAAAGGAGGGGGAAAAATAGCTGCCTAAGTGACCCAAAAAAACCTACCCCTACCCAAAGCTGTGACTACTGAAATATACAAAATAAAGGATCCCAGATATTGTCTCTGGGCATCCGAAATGTTTTAAACCTCCAAATCCTTCATTTGATCCCACTATCGTAAGGTTTTATTAGTGAGGACACTTTCCGTGTCCCATACGGTTGGTCCAGTGGTAACGCGCTTGCTTGCCATGCAGAAGGTCCCGGGTTCGAATCCCACCATCGAAAAAAATTTGTACTCGTTTTTCGATTGCAAATATTTCAACGGGTTACTTTCTGATGTTCTCGTGTTGACCCAGCACCTAAATGGGAAGTATTGTGTCTCTTCTCGCCCATCTGATGAGAGGCGTACTACGGGATGGGCATGCTACGACACAGGCCATTACTATTTGAGCTATAAATAAGACTTCTACAATGTTTCATGTCCTCCTAGGACTTCTGAACGAAAATCGAAATGGAGACAAAACCAGACAAGTTAGCCAAGTGAATTTTACTGACCTCTTAGGTCACAAAAGAAACATTTGGAAAACACTGAGAACGGTATTTTTTCAATAGATCTGGGATGATATATCCCACTTAAATCATGTTTCTGTGGGACGTATTGCTCCTTTAGGGGTGAAAGGGTTTTAAACTTACGTCTTCCAAATTCAAGCTCCGCAGACTTTTGACTTCGGGACATTTGGTCTTGTCCTTGTTCCGTTTGGCCTGTCCTAGGCCCGTCACAATGACTAACAGGACCGCAAGCACCACTGGACACTTCATGACTAACACGGACCATACCGGAAGCGAGTATCATGCTGATAAACCGATGTTATCATGGTGCGATAACTGTGTGTTGTGAGCAAAGGAGCTGACCAGCATCCCTTTCCTAGTAGTTATAATAATAGAATCATGTTATCGTGATGTCATAGAGGGACTAGGGTCATACACTGTGGGTATACGAGTAAGTACGCTGGGAACTTTACATAAAGTTTATATTCCACATTTCATGAAAATCAGACAAACAGGCAAACTAAAGGAAAAATCATCGAGTCTTTTTTTTACAGAGCTCATTCAATATGTCGAGATAGAAGAGACATTCGCAATATTTACTTGTATGTATAAGAAACCATAAATGTGAAAACCCTAGAAAAAGAATCCCATATGAACTGACACGTCCATCAAACGAACAAACACATCAAGCTCGGTCGTCAGTAAATGCCACAATGGATTAACCGAGGAAGACTTCGTATCACTGTAAGTTCCTTTCAGTTTTGTTTATTTATTTTTAAATATTCTAGTCAGATCTCACTGCGCTCGCCTTACACGCGGGAGACCCGAGTTCGATTCCCTCGGGCTGGACTGGATGAGGTTGGATACTCGGCGAGACTTACACATGTTGCTACTGTTATACAATATACTACATTCCCAAGGGCCTTATAATAATAGAATCATGTTATCGTGATGTCATAGAGGGACTAGGGTCATACACTGTGGGTATACGAGTAAGTACGCTGGGAACTCTGGGATATTAAATATTTAGAGAAGAAATAAGTAGATATATATTTTTTTTTTATGAGGAGGAAAAATCTTCATGACTTCTCCAGCATGGTGTGGAGGGTATGCTGGAGTCACGGCTAAGGGTATGGTGTTTCGCCCTTCTGTTGTGGCCGCTCAACCCGCTAAAAAACCTCCCCGCTCTTCTTTCTTGGTCCCGGAACTTTTCTGTTATGACTTCGGGAAAGTATATTGTACGAATTAAAAATGGAGTCGAGGCCCTCGTCCACAGGCAAGGTCCCAAGGATGCATTACCTGTCTGCACCACCAAGCCGAATCTTTGGAAAAGGAAAGACTTTCCTGTCTTACCCACAAAAAAAAAAAAACTCTGGGATACTAAATATTTAGCGAAGAAATAAGTATATTGTACGAATTAAAAATGGAGTCGAGGCCCTCGTTCACAGGCAAGGTCCCAAGGGTGCATTACCTTTCTGCACCACCAAGCCGAATCTTTGGAAGAGGAAAGACTTTCCTGTCTTACCCACAAGCTTCTTTCAAAACATTTAGCAAGTCTTCTTCGCCGATTCCTTCAGACGGGATCGGAATGTATTTCCCTATAGTAGCAGCATATCCCAAAAACGGGATCGACCATTACGGGATAACGGTACATTTACCCACAAGCTTCTTTCAAAATATTTAGCAAGTCTTCTTCGCCGATTCCTTCAGACGGGATCGGAATGTTTCGTTAGCCTCTCAATCAGCCCTAGGGGTGATCACATTAGGATTAGGTCTGATATTTGGTTTTGGCTACAAAAAACCTTCGCACTCTTTGCTATTGTAAAATGTAAATGCAGTTTCTTTGTGTTATTATGTCACAACTTTGGTGCTCACTGCAGCATTGTGGGATTTTTCCCAATATCTCAACATAGAGGGACTAGGGTCATACACTGTGGGTATACGAGTAAGTACGCTGGGAACTTTGCAAATATTTCAAGGGTTACTTTCTGGTGTTCTCGTGTTGACCCAGCACCTAAATGGGAAGTATTGTGTCTCTTCTCGCCCATCTGATGAGAGGCATACTACGGGATGGGCATGCTACGACACAGGCCACAAGCGTCTAATGTAGCAGTTGTTCCATTGCTACGAAATAAAAACGGCGGTGGAACACTCATCTTTTAAGAAGAAGAAGAAGAAGAAGGAGAAGAAGAAGAAGAAAAAAAAAACTCTGGGATACTAAAAATATTTAGAGAAGAAATAAGTATATTTTACGAATTATAAATGGAGTCGAGGCCCTCGTTCACAGGCAAGGTCCCAAGGATGCATTACCTGTCTGCACCACCAAGCCGAATCTTTGGAAAAGGAAAGACTTTCCTGTCTTACCCACAAGTCTATTGTCCTCAATCCTCAGATCGGGTCCAATATCTAACGAGAAAAATTCTCTTTTATGAGTTGAACATTTCTGCCAAATGACATGAAAATCGAACAACCTGTTCGGAGTGTTAATGACGAAATAAATTTATAATCGCACAAACAAGATGCAAAATCTTCGAGTTAAAAGTTACTTCGCCAGCCTATTTAGCTTAGTTGGTAGTGCGTCTGCCTTGTAAGCGCTAGGCCGCGGGTTCGATTCCAGCCCGGGGCGGATTTTATCCTGATGGGATAATGTTCGTTGAAGCCGCTGCCAGTACACCACCAAGGTAAGTACGATAATAATTAGAGCATTTTATAACGGTACGGGATCACCCAAAGTCCCCTTAACACCCTATGTATTTCTGCAGGTGTTTAGCAAAGATTGATTTTGACTCCTGAGCCAATTTCATATCGACACGAACCTGGTATGCTTTGGTTTACTATCTTGATATCCTAACTAGCCATTTTATAACGGTACGGGATCACCCAAAGTCCCCTTAACACCCTATGTATTTCTGGAGGTGTTTAGCAAAGATTGATTTTGACTCCTGAGCCAATTTCATATCGACACGAACCTGGTATGCTTTGGTTTACCATCTTGATATCCTAACTAGCTTGTAATCTCTTGATCATTATGCAGAGAGAAAACAGTCTCACGCAAAATTTAATTAGTCGACTAATTATTGAAATATATCGCAGCGTGTTTTGCGGTAGAAATGAAGAAATATAAACGAGTTTGAGTGTAGCTGCCGCTGCTCCTAGTGAGGAAGAATTCGAGAGTGAAAATCCAGTGTGAATATCTCACGACTTTCTATGCCCCCTTGTTCAATCGCATGATTGGTGTTAAACGTGAAACTATCAAGAATGCTTCGCGTATAGGTATATAAAATGTGATTTTTATTTACATTAATATTATTACGTTTAATCGTAATGTATAAAGTTATTTATTTTCCTTAATTGAACATAGAATACTCGTACATACTCGGAAGAAGAACTTTATGAAGGTGAATTCTACAATTAGATTGTATGAAAAACGCGCACTATTATCCTAAACAAATACATTGAGAAAAAAAACTAGGGTGTCGGCAGCCCAATCGAGTGACTGGGTTCCGGCACTCTAATATTGAACTCTATATCTGGAAGCTCGACACTATAATATAGCATTCCAACAGCCTAAATCAGGGGAAGTAACCCAATAATAGAGTTCTTCCACCCTAACGAGTTTGAGTGTAGCTGCCGCTGCTCCTAGTGAGGAAGAATTCGAGAGTGAAAATCCAGTGTGAATATCTCACGACTTTCTATGCCCCCTTGTTCAATCGCATGATTGGTGTTAAACGTGAAACAATCAAGAATGCTTCGCGAATAGGTAGGTATATAAAATGTGATTTTTATTTACATTAATATTATCACGTTTAATCGTAATGTATAAAGTTATTCATTTTCCTTGATTGAATATAGAATGCATACTCGGAAGAAAAACTTTATGAAGGTGAATAATTCAGAATTATTCTACAATTAGATTGTATGAAAAACGCGCACTATTATCCTAAACAAATACACTGAGAAAAAAAAAACAAGGGTGTCGGCAGCCCAATCGAGTGACTGGGTTCCGGCACCCTAATATTGAACTCTATATCTGGAAGCTCGACACTATAATATGCGTAGCATTCCAACAGCCTAAATCAGGGGAAGTAACCCAATAATAGAGTTCTTCCACCCTAAACTTGTGGCACCCTGTCACCATTTTTTTTTCTCTGTGTAGAGTTCGTTCTCGGAACGTCTGGCTCTCTTTCTTTGATTTCGGAACAATAAGACGTTAACAGTTACAGTTCCCAAACTTCTTCAAAAATAATCTTCGTCTTCAGTAACGTCCTCTTCAACCTCTCCCAGCGTGGTGGTGGTAGTCACCTGCTCCTGATGAACCTGGGGATGTCCCAAGGGATGTGGTTTACTCTTATGTCGGGGACCATAGGTCAGACTCCCCCCGGGGTTGTCACAATTGACATGTGTCATCGGGAACATGTACTCCAGGTCGATGTCATACTTGGGCAGTTTCTCGCGAAGATAAGTGAGTACATTGGGCGGTAGCTTGGGCTGCTTCCCCATGATGAAACTGGACAGGTAGCGTGGACTTTTCTCTTTCTCGGCGCAGTGCAGGAGGAGTGTCCATTCCTTGTCGTCAGGATCCAGCACGAGAACATATGTGTTGTACACACCTTCATCTGGGGGAGAAACAATTATGAACTTAGTAACTAGTAATTCAGCTACATTATATTGAAATCGGGGTCTTTTCTGCCGAAATTCCTGTGTGCGGAGTACAGTATGTAGGACTATTGCCCCTAGTAATTCAGCTAACTCTGGACTTTACGCAGAGTATGTGTTGTACACACCTTCATCTGGGGGAGAAACAATTTTGATATGAACTTAGTAACTAGTAATTCAGCTACATTTTATTGAAATTGGGGTCTTTTCTGCCGACATTCCTGTGTGCGGAGTACAGTATGTAGGACTATTGCCCCTAGTAATTCAGCTAACTCTGGACTTTACGCAGAAAAAGACTTCCAAGGGCTCTTTTCTGGGGTCTTTTCCCTGTCTTTTCTGCCGAAATTCCTGTGTGCGGAGTACAGTATGTAGGACTATTGCCCCTAGTAATTCAGCTAACTCTGGACTTTACGCAGAAAAAGACTTCCAAGGGATACGAGACTTCCGATGATTAAATAGGGCCTAAAAAAAGACCGAATTTCAAGCACGTTTGTCAAGTTTGTTGTCAATTGAATTCACTTCTTTTAATTAGTTCACCGCCTTTTTTATTTCGAACGAGACTTTCGAAGATTAAATAAGGCCCAAAAAAAGACCGAATTTCAAGCACGTTTGTCAAGTTTTTTGTCAATTGAATTCACTTCTTTTAATTACTTCACCGCCTTTTTTATTTCGTAGCAATGAAACAAATGGTACATTAGATCCGTGTGGTCTGTGTCGTAGCATGTCCATCCCGCAGTACCTATGCCTCTCTTCAGAAGAGCGAGAACAGACATAACACGAGAACACGAACACCAGAAAGTACCCCGCTGAAATATTTGCAATCGAAAAATGAGAACACATTTCTGTCTATGATGGGGATCATACGAGACTTCCGATGATTAAATAGGGCCTGAAAAAAGACCGAATTTCAAGCACGTTTGTCAAGTTTGTTGTCAATTGAATTCACTTCTTTTAATTAGTTCACCGCCTTTTTTATTTCGTAGCAATGAAACAAATGGTACATTAGACCCGTGTGGTCTGTGTCGTAGCATGTCCATCCCGCAGTACCTATGCCTCTCTTCAGAAGAGCGAGAACAGACATAATACTTCCCATTGCAACAACACGAGAACACGAACACCAGAAAGTACCCCGCTGAAATATTTGCAATCGAAAAATGAGAACACATTTCTGTCTATGATGGGGATCAAACCCAGGACCTATGATAAGGAAAATAACAAGCTGGGCCCGTCACCATTTTCGTGTTCCTGGTAAAAAGACCTTTAATTTGATATATAGGTCGACCAGGTTTGGATAAGTCCTTCTATGGGGACAGACAGACCGACCGACAGACGACACCGAAGCGAATACAATAGTCCGTCCCTTATACCTTTTTATTACTATTGTAATAATAAAGGAAGGACGGACTAAAAATGAACAATATTCCAACGTATATATTTCTACTCACATATTCGTTCAGCATGTACCCAATGGGCCGGCTGTTGTGTGTCCGGTATTCGCCAGGTGATATTGCCGGCCAGGATATCATTATCCGGATCATCGGCGTAGATATAGGTGAAGTTCATACTCATCATGGGTAAATCATTAGGGATGAAGAAGTGAAGTTGCATACAGCGGTAGGCCAGCGCTTCTTCAGAACTGGCATAGTACTGAACGACGTACCAGAGACCTGTAAGCTGTAGAAGAAAGTATTGAAAGGCATTATTGGCAAATGAAACCTATTTGGATACGAATCATTTTATTATGAAAACTTGAGGTAAAAAGTTAATTATGTATAAGAGATTCGAGAATATATTTCCAATACTTGGTACTGTACCAAGATTTTGGGACGATAAAACCATAGCAGTTACCTACAGTCCCCTCTGTCAAACCTCTTGAAAAAAAAAAAGTTATTTCGTCCGTTGATAATTACATCGTATGGCAGATTCCTGGACCACCTACACATGAAATGTGATATATGATAATGTTTAATGTGGTTTACCGGGACGATAAGACCATAACAGTTACCTACAGTCCCCTCTGTCAAACCTCTTAAAAAAAAAAGTTATTTCGTCCGTTGATAATTATATCGTATGGCAGATTCCTGGACCACCTACACATGAAATGTGATATATGATAATGTTTAATGTGGTTTACTTGAAATGGCCGCCTTGCCAGAATTAAAATTGTTTTGTTTTATATTTCATGATTAAATTTCAGATTTCAGAAGTGCTGGTACACCCCCAATTTGATCATTTCTCCTATACATCGGATCTGGCTATCTTGAAGTTTTCCTCCCCTATAGAATTTTCAGCTCGAGTATCACCTATATGTATATGGACACCTGAAGATACCGCCACCAGAGTAGGCATAGTAAGTTAAAGCGCCTTTTGTTACGGTACCTACACGTACAAATATGCCCACGACGCGACGAGATTAATCCAAAAACACAACCGCGACCCAAACTACCCAAAGTCGTGACTTTACCCCAAAATAGGTTATCTCTAAAGGGAATTCGACCAAAATCTAAATGGAGAAGAACACTCAGTCTCATGAGATTCGGATATAGACCATCCGGAGATGTCCTACACCTGAGCGCGAGCGCCCTTAAAGTAGAATCCATGGCTTCTCTGTCAAATTTCTTTAAAAAAAAGTTACTTCGTCCGTTGATAATTACATCGTATGGCAGATTCCTGGACCACCTACACATGAAATGTGATATATGATAATGTTTAATGTGGTTTACTTGAAATGGCCACCTTGCCATTTACTCACACCTCCTTGTTTTTGGAAATTGCTCGCAGGACCTTCTTGAAATTTGACATTTTAGTTTTTTTGTTGTTTCTTGAGAATATCAGAATGTCCATTTAATATTTCATGCGACCTTTCACACCTCTTTATTTCATTCACTCAATCTCAAGGATTAGTCTCGAATATTCGTATGGAAGTTTTTGGGAAGGTTTCGAGCGCCATTTACTTACGCCTCCTTGTTTTTGGAAACTGCTCGCAGGACCTTCTTGAAATTTGACATTTTAGTTTTTTGTTGTTTCTTGAGAATATCAGAATGTCCATTTAATATTTCACGCGACCTTTCACACCTCTTTATTTCATTCACTCAATCTCAAGGATTAGTCTCGAATATTCGTATGGAAGTTTTTGGGAAGGTTTCGAGATATTTTCACTTTTTTATCAATGACCACAACAAAAGTAACTGACAAGTATATGTATTGTCCTATGACAGAGAAGTTTATGACATTATAACACACTTCTTTTCACATTTATATCTAAACATGTGTATTTATATGTACACTGATAATGGCGGCACAGTTCACTAGGCTTTCAAAGTAGCAGAGTACCTACACTAGTATCCTCACGAAGCTTCGTGTATCCATCCTCAGTAGAAACTTTGACTCTCCCTCTCTTTATTTCATTCACTCAATCTCAAGGATTAGTCTCGAATATTCGTATGGAATTTTTTGGGAAGGTTTCGAGATATTTCCACTTTTTTATCAATGACCACAACAAAAGTAACTGACAAGTATATGTATTGTCCTATGACAGAGAAGTTTATGACTTTATAACACACTTCTTTTTCACATTTATATCTAACACATTTCTACAACACACACATTTATATCTAAACATGTGTATTTACCTATATGTACACTGATAATGGCGGCACAGTTCACTAGGCACTAGGCTTTCAAAGTAGCAGAGTACCTACACTAGTATCCTCACGAAGCTTCGTGTATCCATCCTCAGTAGAAACTTTGACTCTCCCGAAACTCGGGATGATACGCACTCATTCACAAAGCCCGGGAGACTCCTATGTACCCAAGAACACTAATTACTGACCTAATCTGCCCCGACCTACCTCGAGTGTAAAGCTGTGTCCACACATATCGACTGAAACCGTACACTGCCTTGACAACACTTTTCACATTTATATCTAACACATTTATACAACACACACATTTATATCTAAACATATGTATTTACACTGATAATGGCGGCACACTTCACTAGGCTTTCAAAGTAGCGGAGTACCTACACTAGTATCCTCACGAAGCTTCGTGTATCCATACTCAGTAGAAACTTGGACTCTCCCGAAACTCGGGATGATACGCACTCATTCACAAAGCCAGGGAGACTCCTATGTACCCAAGAGAACTCTAAATTACTGACCTAATCTGCCCCGACCTACCTCGAGTGTAAAGCTGTGTCCACACATATCGACTGAAACCGTACACTGCCTTGACAACATAGATCCACTTCGTCAGTCGACGGCATCGACTATGTATGGCCAGTATGGACACAGCTTTACGTCCTCTTCCACTTTATCAATTCTCTCCTCTCTTGGACTCAACTAGGTCTTAACCCTTTCACCCCTGAGACGCCCCGAGTTATTTTAGGAAGAATCTTTCAATTTTTCTGATCAGGCATTACTATTTGAGCTATAAATAAGACTTCTACAATGTTTCATGTCCTCCTAGGACTTCTGAACGAAAATCGAAATGGAGACAAAACCAGACAAGTTAGCCAAGTGAATTTTACTGACCTCTTAGGTCACAAAAGAAACATTTGGAAAACACTGAGACCGGTATTTTTTCAATAGATCTGGGATGATACATATATCCCACTTTTAAAAATCAAGTTTCTGTGGGACGTATTGTCCCTTTAGGGGTGAAAGGGTTTTAAACTTACGTCTTCCAAATTCAAGCTCCGCAGACTTTTGACTTCGGGACATTTGGTCTTGTCCTTGAAAATCGTGTCCTCAAATAATTGAAATTTTATCTGTAGTAAGTTAAAGGTTTTTAATGGGTTTAGGGGTGTTTGAAGTGGCAGGAATTGTCCTGAAGGAAAGGGAAAAGAAGGAGCCCCTGAAGGACACATTTTTTTAATCCTAAAAAAGGAGTTTTAAAGGACATAACAAATGGTCTTCCTCTGACACGATTATTTTATGTCACTGCTGAGATTTGAACCGCAGTCCCTTCGGTTGTAAGTCCAATGCCTTAACAACTGCACTACTGAGAGTTTAGAAAATTTACCTAAGAAAAGTGTAAAATCTAGCGAGTATGCCCATCTTAATGACATCACGTAAAGCAGAGTCTTTATTAGCGGAAGCCGGAACTATTCAACAACAAAGCTGAAATCTCGACCCTGTCCAGGCATTGAACCCAGGATCTCCGGCGTGCAACCCAAGTGTGAAACGCACTACGGAGAGTTTAATTCTTTCATTCGATACATAGAACTAATACAAGTAGTATCAGTGGAACTCATACAACCTGATATGAGGTATTCTGGCACTTGTAGCGTTGCTATACTGGAATCATGGAGCTCAATACAAGAGGAGGTAACATACCGTACTAATCTTGGTAATCAGAAATGAAACTAGCAGGTACGATTAACTTTGTTCTTTGTCGCCTTTTACCATGTTCAGACGGGGTCGGCGTTTTTTTCAACCTCTCAATCAGCTCTAAAGTGATCGCTTTTCGACTGACATTTGGTTTATAATAAATACTGCTCGCGTAGGACTGAAAAGTCCCTATAATGCAGTCTGCAGTAGTAGGCTACTACTACTGTTGTCAAATTCTTTTATTCTCAAATTATAATGAGGGTTAAATGCCATACCTCGGGTGTAAAAAACGTTATGATGGCCAGAAAGGCCTGTGCCGGCCTCAACCTTAACCGACCTGAAACTGAAGCCGGCCAGTCATGTTCAGACCGTCTGACAGACAGACACACGGTCTGAGCGCGTGACCGGCTAGGGTTGTTTATGTCCTCACTCTTGTTTACAAGATGAATTCGAACCAACCTGACAGCTGTTATCTGTTGTTGAGAAATGTACACTTGTATTTTATTTGTCCTAGTGCCTCGTAGAGCATAATGTTGTATTTGCACACTATGAAAGTATCATTTCAAATGCTTGTTTGTTGATCAAGAATTTGTCCACTTTATAAGGACATGGACCTGGCCTTATAGGGCAAGATGAATTCAAACCAACCTGACAGCTGTTATCTGTTGTTGAGAAATGTACACTTGTTTTTTATTTGTCCTAGTGCCTCGTAGAGCATAATATTATGTTGTATTTGCACAAATGCACACTATGAAAGTATCATTTCAAATGCTTGTTTGTTGATCAAGAATTTGTCCACTTTATAAGGACATGGACCTGGCCTTATAGGGCAATATCTTTGTCCAATCCTTTTGTACATCCATGTCAATCGTCATGGATCATGAGCATTTCGGATAGCAGGAGGATCTAAGTGTCCTCACTCTTGTTTACAAGATGAATTCAAACCAACCTGACAGCTGTTATCTGTTGTTGAGAAATGTACACTTGTATTTTATTTGTCTTAGTGCCTCGTAGGTAGAGCATATGTTGTATTTGCACACTATGAAAGTATCATTTCAAATGCTTGTGTGTTGATCAAGAATTTGTCCACTTTATAAGGACATGGACCTGGCCTTATAAGGCAACATCTTTGTCCAATCCTTTTGTACATCCATGTCAATCGTCATGGATCATGAGCATTTCGGATAGCAGGAGGATCTGAGGATAACACTAGTGATGGAAATCGTGTCCTCAAATAATTGAAATTTATCTGTAGTAAGTTAAAGGTTTTTACTGGCTTTAGGGGTGTTTGAAGTGGCAGGAATTGTCCTGAAGGAAAGGGAAGAGAAGGAGGAAATCGTGTCCTCAAATAATTGAAATTTTATCTGTAGTAAGTTAAAGGTTTTTACTGGCTTTAGGGGTGTTTGAAGTGGCAGGAATTGTCCTGAAGGAAAGGGAAGAGAAGGAGCCCCTGAAGGACACATTTTTTTATTTTATTTTTTTTAAATCCTAAAAAAGGAGTTTTAAAGGAAATAACAAATGGTTAAAATCGAGTCAGAGATTATTTTATGTCACCGCTGAGATTCGAACCGCAGTCCCTTCGGTTGTAAGAAGTCCCAATGCCTTAACAACTGCACTACTGAGACTTGAGAAAATTTACCTAAGAAAAGTGTAAAATCTAGCGAGTATGCCCATCTTAGTGACACGTAAAGCAAAGTCCTTATTAGCGGAAGCCGGAACTATTCAACAACAAAGCTGAAATCTCGACCCTGTCCAGGCATTGAACCCAGAATCTCCGGCGTGCAACCATTGTAAGTCCAATGCCTTAACAACTGCACTACTGAGACTTGAGAACATTTACCTAAAAAAAGTGTAAAATCTAGCGAGTATGCCCATCTTAGTGACACGTAAAGCAAAGTCCTTATCAGCGGAAGCCGGAACTATTCAACAACAAAGCTGAAATCTCGACCCTGTCCAGGCATTGAACCCAGGATCTCCGGCGTGTGAAACGCACTACGGAGAGTTTAATTCTTTCATTCGATACATAGAACTAATACAAGTAGTATCAGTGGAACTCATACAACCTGATATGAGGTATTCTGGCACTTGTAGCGTTGCTATACTGGAATCATGGAGCTCAATACAAGAGGAGGTAACATACCGTACTAATCTTGGTAATCAGAAATGAAGCTAGCAGGTACGATTAACTTTGGTCTTTGTCGCCTTTTACCATGTTCAGATGGGGTTGGCGTTTTTTTCAACCTCTCAATCAGCCCTAAAGTGATCGCTTTTCGACTGACATTTGGTTTATAATAAATACTGCTCGCGTAGGACTCGGGGTCGGCGTTTTTTTCAACCTCTCAATCAGCCCTAAAGTGATCGCTTTTCGACTGACATTTGGTTTACAATAAATACTGCTCGCGTAGGACTTTCAGTATAATAATAGACTACTATTACAGTCACATTTCTATATCCGCACGATTACCATATTAAACTTGACCAATATTCGTACTCCCATCATGCACGGAAACACCAAACAGCCTCTAACCTCTATCACATATCAAACTCACAAAGTCGGAAGAGCGAAGAGCATACAGATAACATTTCATCCAGAAGAAAAATTAGAACATTGTAGTCTCTGTCACCAAAGTATGCAACTGGAAAAATGCAGCTGGGCCACAAAATTGAACTTGCAACTAAAAAGACATCAGATGAGAAAAATATTCAGCCACACACAAATGTATAGCAATAATAAAATTCTACGAGGTTAAAAATTGGATCACTATTTAGAGCGAGAGTTATTAAAAACGGAACCAAAAATATCTCGTCTAAAAATTTAATGTTCTAAAAGTTGAAGTCAATGTAGATCAGACCAAAAAAAAAAAAGACATCAGATGAGAAAAATATTCAGCCACACACAAATGTATAGCAAGAATAAAATTCTACGAGGTTGAAAATTGGATCACTATTTAGAACGAGAGTTATTAAAAACGGAACCAAAAATATCTCGTCTAAAAATTTAATGTTCTAAAAGTTGAAGTCAATGTAGATCAGACCAAAAAAAGTATAAAAAAAAAACATTTGAATATTTGGGAGGTATAGAATCCTGATATATATATATAGCTATCTACTCGTATCTAATATATGTATCTAATATCCTATGGTCCTATGGCATACCAGTGTGCATGGCGTAAATTTATTCCGACTGCTACCAAAGTGACCAATTTCTGCGCTTTTTTCTCTCGTGAAGGCACTTTCAATTAGGTTGAATACAAAAAGGAGCTTTTCTTTTCCACGGACGTGACTTCTGCATAATTACCCTTGGTTGCAACTGAAAAGTACCTAGCACATAATACGACCTCCCATTGTCCTTTCAATTGTAAAATAACTTCTTGAACTCTATCTATAATATGGCAACATTCAATAATCTCTTGCCAAAGTATCTTAAAGCCTCACAGTTGAAGGAAAGGAAGAAATTCCTGCAACCCCAAAATAAAATCGTATTGGTCTGATAAGCTGCTAGAATAAAAAAAGAGCATACAGATAACATTTCATCCAGAAGAAAAATTAGAACATTGTAGTCTCTGTCACCAAAGTATGCAACTGGAAAAATGGTTATATGCAATATATTTTATCGGTTACAAGATAATTCAAAAGTAGGAAATTGAAAAACAACTCTTAATATTGGTCCGATTTTTACGAAACTGTTCCAGTCGCGTGTCGCGTCCGAACAAACCACACCGGAAAAGAGGAAAAGCATATAAAATTCCATCGCTCTGCAAACAGTGCAAACCGTTCTGGAGATATAAGCACACGGAAACACAAAAGAGAAGCCTAATAATACCAAAGTTCTTGAAAAGCTTGCCCTTTAAGGATATTGTAAAAGTTTACATGATCAAGTGTGGACTACTATTAAGACTGTTATTAGGAGTATTGGGACATAGTAGCGTACCAGACGACATAGAGATAAGACAATTCAATCCCCATAGCTTGTTGACCCCGTTCATAAAGGCCGAAACTTGACCTTTCCAAAATGGGACCTAAACTAAACTTTCTATTAAGAACTTACTTACTTATATAAGTAAGTATTAAAAACTTCAATGGTTACTATATTCGTTTTATTCTCTATTTTATTGAGAACTGGTGCTGTACACATGCTATCGCCGCCGGCTGAAGTGACGGTCCCCATAGCTTGTTGACCCCGTTCATAAAGGCCGAAACTTGACCTTTCCAAAATGGGACTTTCTATTAAGAACTTACTTACTTATATAAGTAAGTATTAAGAACTTCAATGGTTACTATATTCGTTTTATTCTCTATTTTATTGAGAACTGGTGCTGTACACATGCTATCGCCGCCGGCTTCAGAAGTGACGACATATTAAACTCCAGAAAGTCACCAAAATTTCGAAACAAATTAATCATCAAACACCAAACGAAATTTCTGTTAACCTTAATGGTTAATCAATTAGTTAATTACCCTGACTAATTAATCGCTCATTATCTCCATTTATACTGCATTACTTATTCTTTGTGAAATTATTGAAAGCACAAGTTGTATACCTACGAGAATTTCAGCTCGACTGAATATTTTCACTTTTAAATGCGAATTCCATGTTTCCAAGCAATCATGTAAACATATGAGTAACGTATGTAGCACGTATATTGTGTATGTTTGTTATGAACACGAGTGCACTTATAAGTTTTTATTACCTACATTGGTACGTACTACGTATGTACATAATATGTATAGTCGGATAAATTGGGTACTTTAGAGATACTTACACCTACTGATAGGTACTTACACCTTACAGTGTGACTAAAAAGTGTTACCCCTCGATGATTTATCTGGCAAGAAATGTTTATCCTTAACCTTCTTGCTATATCTTAGTGACAAAGGATGCCTATACCTACAATACCTACGTATATCATTTTTCCATTCTGAAAAGGGGGGCCAGTCTAGTCTGCCTTGCAAGCGATCCCCGCCCGGGTGGGTACGGTTCGTTCTCGGAACGGCTGGCTTTCTACTATCCTGTCTTCCTTCTCTCTTCTCTTTCGGGATGATAAGACTTCTCTTTTGTGTTTCCGTGTGCTTTTCGTTCAATCTCTCAAGATTAGGCATACCTGACGAGCACAGCACACACACTATCAGGTAGACCTGACAGGTACGGCTGAAAAGGTTCACCTGTCAGGTCTACCTGAGTTCTACTGACCTAATCTGCCCCGACCTACCTCGAATGTAAAGCTGTGTCCACACATATCGATTGACGTCGACTGAAACCGTACACTGCCTTGACAACATAGATCCACTTCGTCAGTCGACGGCATCGACTATGTATGGGCAGTATGGACACAGCTTTACGTTCTCTTCCACTTTATCAATTCTCTCCTCTCTTGGACTCAACTTAACCCTTTCACCCCGAGTTATTTTAGGAAGAATCTGGACGGCATCGACTATGTATGGGCAGTATGGACATAGCTTTACGTTCTCTTCCACTTTATCAATTCTCTCCTCTCTTGGACTCAACTTAACCCTTTCACCCCGAGTTATTTTAGGAAGAATCTTTCAATTTTTCTGATCAGGCATTACTATTTGAGCTATAGATAAGACTTCTACAAAGTTTCATGTCCTCCTAGGACTACTGAACGAAAATCGATATGGAGACAAAACCAGACAAGTTAGCCAAGTGAATTTTACTGACCTCTCAGATCACAAAAGAAACATTTGGAAAACAATGAGAACGGTATTTTTTCAATAGATCTGGGATGATATATCCCACTTTTAGAAATCATGTTTCTGTGGGACGTATTGTCCCTTTGGGGGTGAAAGGGTTTTAAACTTACGTCTTCCAAATTCAAGCTCCGCAGACTTTTGACTTCGGGACATTTGGTC